>NC_134890.1:16853067-16855567 GCF_041734735.1 Babylonia areolata
AAAATAGGGCTTTTCACATTACCCTCCTATCCCTTCCCACCCCTTCTACTCCCTCCACCCCCAACCCCCGTCTGTCTCTCTGCCCCGCCCTTTCCATCTTTACTATCCTCCCGCTCCTAACCCCCCCCCCCCGCCCCCTTCCCCCTCCCCTGTCACCCATCACCCCACCAACGCCCCCCCCACCCCACCCCCAACCCCCCTGCCCTCCTCCCTCCTTCCTTCCATTGCCTTCCCCCTCCCCTCCAGTCAATATTGTCCTCCTCCCTCACCCTCCCCACCCCAGCCCCCACTCTCTCTCCCCTACCCCCTTCCACCTCTAATTCCCCCCCCCCCCCCCCCCCACCCACCCCGGCCCCCGCCCCTCCGTTCCTTCCTCCCTCCCTCCCTCCGCCATTCAGCTGTTGTTGTCTCCCTTCCTTAGCCCCAGGGCCGTTTGAGTCAGCTGAGGAGAAACGGGTTTAATGTTCTACATGCACAACGAAGGAGACTGAGAGAGAGAGTGAGGGGGGTGTGGGGGAGAGAGAGAGAGAGAGAGAGAGAGAGAGGGGGGGGTAGAGAGAGAGAGAGGAAGACGGAGAGAGGGGAGAGAGAGGGGAGAGAGAGAGAGGTAGAGGGAGAGAGGAGAGAGAGAGAGAGAGAAGAGAGAGGGGGAGAGAGAGAGCGGTAAAGGGAGAGAGAGGGAGAGATAGAGAGGGGGAGAAGAAAGACAGAGAGAGAAGAGACAGAGAGACAGAGAGAGGAGAGAGAGAAGAAAAAGAGAGAGAAGAGAGAGATAAAAGAGAGAGATGGGTAGAGAGAAGATAGAGAGATAGGTAGAGGGAGAGAGGGGGGGAGAGAAAGAGAGATAGACGGAAAGAGGGGAGAGAGAGAGAGAGAGAGAGAGAGAGAGGTGGAGGGAGAGAGGGGAGATAGAGAGAGAGGTAGAGGGAGAGAGGCGAGAGAGAGAGACAGAGAAAGACAAAGAGAGAGGTGGGGGGGGGGAGGGGAGAGAGAGAGAGACAAAGAGAGCGAGAGAGGGCGGGGAGAAAGATGGAGGCAGAGGGGTGCGGGATGGGAAGGCGGATGGAGAGAGAGTGGAGAGAGAGAGGAGAAAGAGAGAGAGAGGTAGAAGGAGAGAGGGGAGAGAGAGAGAGAGAGAGAGAGAGAGAGAGAGAGGTACAGGGAGAGAGGGGAGAGAGAGAAAGAGAGAGAGAGAGAGAGAGAGAGAGGTACAGGGAGAGAGGGGAGAGAGAGAAAGAGAGAGAGAGAGAGGGGGAGAGATAGAGAGAGGGAGAGATGTGTGAGAGAGAGAGAGGTAGAGGGAGAGAGGGGAGAGATAGAGAGAAAGACAGAGGGAGGTAGAGGGAGAGAGGGGTGAGAGAGAGAGAGAGGAGAGAGAGGGAGAGAGGGAGGGAGGCGGGAGAGAGGAGAGAGAGAAAAGTAGAGGGAGAGAGGGGAGAGAGAGACATATAGAGGGAGAGAGGGGAGAGAGAGAAAGAAGAGAGAGTGAGAGGTAGAGGGAGAGAGGGGAGAGAGAGAGAGAGAGAGAGAGAGAGAGAGAGAGAGAGAGAGAGAGAAGAGCGAGAAAAGAAAGGGGGGGAGGGGGTAGGGTTACGAATGATTTATTGATTGATTGAAAGGCCACCAGGTACAAGCAGAGAAAGGAACGGGGCAATGCCGTGCGTTGTGTGTGTGTGTGTGTGTGTTCTGTCACGCTGTGGATTTAAAGGCTCTGACCTTTTGTTGTGTGAGCGAAGTTCATGTACACATTGCCTCTGGCTCTTTCTTTCACCGTCTTTCATCTTTGTTTTATCTTGTTGTGTTTTTTTGTGAGGTTTCGCTTTGGATTTGTTGCAATGGGAAAATCATTCACAGCTTAGTCTTTTGTGAAGGACTATGACTCTCAAACAAGGAGGCCAAGACTACACTGGCGCAGCTCTTAGTGCTACTACAAGCCTTTAATTGGGGGCTAGTTGGCCTTTGTTCCGGAACCATCCCAACGCTGACTGTCCTACACAACCTGCTTGACTGAGAGAGTGGGGATGCAACTTGGGTAAGACACTCTCCATTATAATCAACATTAAGCCCAGAACAGCAGTTACCTCATCTGCTGTTCTGATGGACCTAGTTGGACACGACTGACTGACTATCATGCATGTCTTCTTCTTCTTCTTCTGCGTTCACTCGTATGCACACGAGTGGGCTTTTACGTGTATGACCGTTTTTACCCCGCCATGGAGGCAGCCATACTCCGTTTTCGGGGGTGTGCATGCTGGGTATGTTCTTGTTTCCATAACCCACCGAACGCTGACATGGATTACAGGATTTTTAACGTGCGTATTTGATCTTCTGCTTGCATATACACACGAAGGGGGTTCAGGCACTAGCAGGTCTGCACATATGTTGACCTGGGAGATCGTAAAAATCTCCACCCTTTACCCACCAGGCGCCGTCACCGCGATTCGAACCCGGGACCCTCAGATTGACAAACCAACGCTTTAACCACTTGGCTATTGCGCCC
>NC_134890.1:16860567-16868067 GCF_041734735.1 Babylonia areolata
CCTCCTCCCATCCACCGTCACCTCCATCAACCCCCCGCCCTTCTCCTCCTCCCTCCCCCCTCCCACCCCTCCCCCCTCCATGCCGTCACTGACCATTTTTTTTTCCTTCTTTCTTCTCTTGGATTCCCTTGGACTCGATTCTGACTCTGGCTTTGCCATCATTCTGTCTCTCTCTCTCCTTCTCTCTCCCTTCTCTGATCTGTCTGTCTGTGTCGGTGTGTCTTTCTCTGTGCCTCTCTCTCCCTCCCTCTCCCTTCTCTGTCTGTCTGTCTGTGTCGGTGTGCCTTTCCCTGTGTCTCTCTCTCCCTCCCTCTCCCTTCTTTGTCTGTCTGTCTGTGTCGGTGTGTCTTTCTCTGTGCCTCTCTCTCCCTCCCTCTCCCTTCTCTGTCTGTCTGTCTGTGTCGGTGTGCCTTTCCCTGTGTCTCTCTCTCCCTCCCTCTCCCTTCTTTGTCTGTCTGTCTGTGTCGGTGTGTCTTTCTCTGTGTCTCTCTCTCCCTCCCTCTCCCTTCTCTGTCTGTCTGTCTATCTATGTCTCTGTGTGTCTCTCTCTTCCTCCCTCTCCCTTCTCTGTCTGTCTGTCTGTGTCGGTGTGTCTTTCCCTGTGTGACTCTCTCTTCCTCCCTCTCCCTTCTCTGTCTGTCTGTCTGTGTCGGTGTGTCTTTCCCTGTGTGTCTCTCTCTTCCTCCCTCTCCCTTCTCTGTCTGTCTGTCTGTGTCGGTGTGTCTTTCTCTGTGTGTCTCTCTCTCCCTCCCTCTTCCTTCTCTGTCTGTCTGTATGTCTGTCTGTGTCGGTGTGTCTTTCTCTGTGTCTCTCTCTCTCCCTCCCTCTTCCTTCTTTGTCTGTCTGTATGTCTGTCTGTGTCGGTGTGTCTTTCTCTGTGTGTGTCTCTCTCCCTCTCTCTCTCGCTTCTCTGTCTGTCTGTCTGTCTGTGTTTGTGTGTCTTTCTCTCTGTCTCTCTCTCTTCCTTCTGTCTGTCTGTCTGTCTGTGTCGGTGTGTCTTTCGCTGTGTCTCTCTCTCCCTCTCTCTCCCTTCTCTGTCTGTCTGTCTGTCTGTGTCGGTGTGTCTTTCTCTGTGTCTCTCTCTCCCTCTCTCTCCCTTCTCTGTGTCTGTGTCTCTGTGTGTCTTTCTCTGTGTGTCTCTCTCTACCTCTCTCCCCTTCTCTGTCTGTCTGTCTGTCTGTCTCTGTCGGTGTGTCTTTCTCTGTCTCTGTCTCTCCCTCTCTCTGTCCCTTCTCTGTCTGTCTGTCTCTGTCTCTCTCTCCCTTCTCTGTCTGTCTGTCTGTCTGTCTCTCTTTCTCTGTGCCTCTGTCTCTTTCCCCCTCTCTCCCTTCTCTGTCTGTCTGTCTCTGTGTGTCCTTCTCTGTGTGTCTGTCTCTCTCCCTCTCTCTCCCTTCTCTGTCTGTCTGTCTCTGTGTGTCCTTCTCTGTGTGTCTGTCTCTCTCCCTCTCTCTCCCTTCTCTGTCTGTCTGTCTCTGTATGTCTTTCTCTGTGTGTGTCTCTCTCTCCCTCTCTCTCCCTTCTCTGTCTGTCTGTCTCTGTATGTCTTTCTCTGTGTGTGTCTCTCTCTCCCTCTCTCTCCCTTCTCTGTCTGTCTGTCTCTGTATGTCTTTCTCTGTGTGTGTCTCTCTCTCCCTCTCTCTCCCTTCTCTGTCTGTCTGTCTCTGTATGTCTTTCTCTGTGTGTGTGTCTCTCTCCCTTTCTCTCCCTTCTCTGTCTGTCTCTGTCTCTGTGTATCTTTCTCTGTGTCTCCCCTGTCTCCCTTCTCTGTCTGTCTGTGCATGTCTTTCTCTGTCTGTCTGTCTGTCTGTCTCTCTCTCTCTCTCTCTCTCTCTCTCTCTCCCTTTCTCTCCCTTCTCAGCCTGTCTGTCTGTGTCTCTGTGTGTCTTTCTCTGTGTCTCTCTCTCCCTCCCTCTTCCTTCTCTGTCTGTCTCTGTCTGTGTCTCTGTGTGTCTGTCTCTATGTGTCTTTCTCTGTGTGTCTCTCCCTCCCTCTCTCTCCTTTCTCTGTCTGTCTGTGTCTCTGTGTGTCTTTCTCTGTGTGTCTGTCTCTCCCTCTCTCTCCCTTCTCTGTCTGTCTGTGTCTCTGTGTGTCTTTCTCTGTGTGTCTGTCTTTCCCTCTCTCTCCCTTCTCTGTCTGTATGTCTGTCTGTCTGTCTCTGTCTCTGTGTGTCTTTCTCTGTGTCTGTGTGTCCTTCTCTCAGCCTGTCTCTCTCCTTTCTCAGTCTGTCTGTCTGTCTGTCTCTGTGTGTCTTTCTCTGTGTCTCTCTCTCTCCCTCTCTCTCTCTTCTCTGTCTGTCTGTCTGTCTGTCTGTCTGTCTCTGTGTGTCTTTCTCTGTGTGTGTGTGTGTGTGTGTGTGTGTGTGTGTGTGTGTGTGTGTGTGTGTGTGTGTGTGTGTGTGTGTCTCCCTTTCTCTCCCTTCTCTGTCTGTGTGTCTGTCTCTGTGTGTCTTTCTCTGTGTCTCTCTCTCTCCCTCTCTCTCTCTTCTCTGTCTGTCTGTCTGTGTCTCTGTGTGTCTTTCTCTGTGTGTCTCTCTCTCCCTCTCTCTCTCTTCTCTGTCTGTCTGTCTGTGTCTCTGTGTGTCTTTCTCTGTGTCTCTCTCTCTCCCTCTCTCTCTCTTCTCTGCCTGTCTGTCTGTCTCTGTGTGTCTTTCTCTGTGCCTCTCTCTCCCTCTCTCTCCCTTTTCAGTCTGTCTGTCTGTCTCTGTCTTTGTCTCTGTGTGTCTTTCTCTGTGTCTCTCTCTCCCTCTCTTTCTTGGTCTCTCTCTATCTATGTCCGTCTATCTGTCTGTCTCCCTCCCCCCCCCTCTCCCTCTCTCTCCTTTCTCAGTCTGTCTGTCTCTGTCTTTGTCTCTGTGTGTCTTTCTTTGTGTCTCCCACTCCCTCTCTTTCTTGGTCTCTCTCTATCTATGTCAGTCTGTCTGTCTGTCTCCCTCCCCCCCCCTCTCTCTCTCTGTGTCTCCCACACCTCTCTTTCTTAGTCTCTGTCTGTCTGTATGTCTGTCTGTGTGTCTCTGCCTCCCTCTCTCTCTATCTCTGTGTGCGTGCGTGTGTGTGTGTGTGTGTGTGTGTGTGTGTGTGTGCGTGCGTGCGTGCGTGTGTGTGTATGTGTGTGTGTGTGTGTGTGTGTGTGTGTGTGTGTCTGTGTGTGTCTGTGTGTGCGTCCGTGTGGTGTGTGTGTGTGTGGTGTGTGCGTGCGTCTGTGTTTGTGTGTCTCCCCCTGCCTCTTTTTCTCTTGTTCTCTCTCTGTCTCCCCCCTCGCCACCCTCTCTCTCTCTCTGTCTCCCTGTCGCTCTGTCTTTTTCCACGTCTGTGTGTGTGTGTGTGTGTGTGTGTGTGTGTGTGTGTGTGTGTGTGTGTGTGTGTGTGTATAGTGTGTGTGTGTGTGTGTGTGTGTGTGTGTGTGTGTGTGTGTGTGTGTGTGTCCCCCTGCCTCTCTTTCTTGGTCTCTTTATATCTCTCTGTCTCTATCTCCCCTCCCTCTCTCTCTCTTTCTCTCTCTGTCTCCCCCCACCCACCCTTGTCTCTCTCTCTCTCTGTCTCTCCTTCCTTCCAGCCATGAGTTCTCTCTCTCTCTCTCTCTCTCTCTCTCTTTCTCTCTCTCTGTGCCTCCCACTCTTCTTCCTCCTCTTTCTCTCCCAATCTCTTTCCCCGCCCACCTTCCCCCTCCTCTCCGTTTCCTCCCCTCCCTCTCTCTCTCTGTCTCTCTTTCCTTCCAACCATGAGTTCTCTCTCTCTCTCTCTCTCTCTCTCTCTCTCTGTGCCTCCCCCTCTTCTTCCTCCTCTTTCTCTCCCAATCTCTTTCCCCGCCCACCTTCCCCCTCCTCTCCGTTTCCTCCCCTCCCTCTCTCTCTCTGTCTCTCTTTCCTTCCAGCCATGAGTTCTCTCTCTCTCTCTCTCTCTCTCTCTCTCTCTGTGCCTCCCCCTCTTCTTCCTCCTCTTTCTCTCCCAATCTCTTTCCCCGCCCACCTTCCCCCTCCTCTCCGTTTCCTCCCCTCCCTCTCTCTCTCTGTCTCTCCTTCCTTCCAGCCATGAGTTCTCTCTCTCTTTCTCTCTGCACCTCATTCTTTTCAGTGTGAGCAATATTTTGAATATGTGGATAAAAAGTGTTTTAGGGACTGTTTAGTAAAATGACGGCTTGGTTTGCTCCCAATAAATGGATCATTTTTTTTTAGAAGAACATTCAAATGTAATTCAAATTACGCATGTAAACGTTGTAATGTAATCGAAGATGAAAACCATTTTATAAACAATTGTGTCCTTTACAATGACCTGCGGCAAAAACATCTGAACTCTGAAGGTCAATCGTATGTTCACTTGCTGAAGAATGGTTCTGTTTACAGTATTCGTAAACTATGCGTTTATATATTTAATGCCCTGAAGATACGACAGGAATTCTGTGACAACAATGATGAAAGTTAGAATTAATTTACAATGCACGAGAACCACTTTTGTTCTACAGGTTAAGTTAGTACGTATTTTACATTTTGTTGTGGTTGAGTGATCACCATATTGTGTACTTTTGACCTCTTTCTAGGGGCCGGAGGCCTGGAGATTAAAGTTTTGTTCTTGTTCTTGTTCTTGTTCTTGTTCTTGTTCTGCACCTCATTCCCCCTCCCTCCTGCCCCCCTCTCTCCCACTCCCATTTCTCTCTGTGTCTCTCTGTGTCTCTGTCTGTCTCTGTCCCTGTCTCTGTCCCCCTCTTCCCTCCTCTCCCTCTCTCTCTCTCTCTCTTTCTCTCTCTGTGTATGGCTTTGTGTTGACAGCATTCGCATCGTTTGATCATGTTTTATTGCTGGGCATTTCTGCAAAAGGTCAACAACGTCTTTGCGCGCGTGCGCTCTTGCGTAGGTACCTACGTAGGCCCGCCCGTCCGTCCGTCCGTGCGTCCGTCCGTGCGTGCGTGCGTGCGTGCGAACGATGTTTTTTTTTGTTTTTGTTTTTTTTCCTAGTCTCCGAGTCTCTGTCTGTCTCTCTTTGTCTGTGTCAGTATGCGTGTTTGTGAGTCTCTCTCTCCCCCCCCCCCCATCTCTGTCTGTCTGTCTGTCTGTCTATCTGTCTGTCTACATTTGTGTGTTTGTGTGTGCTTGTGTATAATATGTGTGTGCGTGAGAGAGAGAGAGAGAGAGAGAGAGAGAGAGAGAGAGAGACAGAGAGAGAGAGAGAGAGGAAAAGAGAGAGAGAAGGAGGTGGTGGTGGTGGTGGTGGTGGTGGGGGAATGTACATTTATATAGCGCTCTTTCTCTCTAAGAGCTCAGGGCGCTTTACATGAAAGAAAAATGTTATATACATACTTATGTATATACATACAAATTGTTCACACTCTCTTGGTGTCCTGGGCTCCTCTCCGCTTGTAGAAAGCACTGAGGTAAATACCAAAACCGGTGAAATATGAAAAATAAAACATCAACAACAGTAAGCTCTGCGTGTCTTAAAAACCTGTATTAAAAAAAGCAGCAGATTTTCGCTGTAAAAATAGCTTCTTCAGACACGGGCACAGAAATGAAAGCTTTACAGGCTGCCCAACACACATAAACATGGCCTGTACATTCAGCACACATAAACACGGCGTGCACACTCAACACATATTTACACTGAGTGAACATACAACACGCATAAACATGGCGTGTAATCTGATGATGATGATGAAGTCTCCCGTCGGACCGACGGATGAATAGGCAGACAGGCTTATCTGTCGGTGTGTGTCCTCATATGGGAGAAGAGGCCGATTCTGGATGCACAGCACTTCCCACAGGTGATGCAAGGGAAAACATCTCCAGAAGTTGAGCACTGCTTCCTTCGCTCACGCTTCTCCATAATGGCCAGCGTTCTCTTGTTTTCAAACGTCTTTATGCCACTAGAGCACAGCATCCTCCAGCGAAAGCGGTCAAGGACATCAGTTTCCCAGGAAGCGATGTCTATGTCACAGGCTTTGAGGTTTGTCTTCAAGGTGTCCTTGAAGCGCTTGCAGGGTCTTCCGGTCTTCAAAGTTCGCAGTGGCCTTCCTTCAGCTGGCCATACAAAAGCATTTTCGGGATCCTGCTTTATGTATATGTATTTATTTATATATATGCAAGTCCTCCAACGACGGACCAAGCGGAGGAGGAAACCTTTCCCAACGGCTGTGAAGGCTGAAGAGGATGATCAAAGGGCAGGGGGAGCTCTTATCCTTGGCTGTAAGTCCCCCTACGAGACGGAACTCCAAAAAAAAACCAACCCAAAAACCTGCACCTGCCGAGGCCGTCCTATACGTGGCAGTATCTGCACCTGTGGGACTGTGAGCGTCGGTAGGCGAGAGAGTGGGGAAGGAACTGCACAACTCCTCATAAAAAAGTCACTTGTGCTGGTCAGGTAACCCTTGCAACACCTGTGGGAAGTGCTGTGCATCCAGAATCGGCCTCTTCTCCCATAATTATGAGGACACACACCGACAGATAGGCCTGCCTGCCTACTCATCCGTCGGACCGACGGGAGACTCCATCCATATGTGTATTTGTTTGCACGAATATGTTTTGCTTCCTTTCATACACGCTCTCGTGTTCTCGGCTTTCTGGTTGATGTGGACAAGGAGGGACAGATTGGAAGAACAGACCGTGCTTGAAATATTAATTCTTGAAAAATGAAGTTTTGAGTTCTGAGTTCTGAGTTTCCTCACTTTTCTCTCTCTCACTCTCTCTCTCTCTCCCTCTCTCTCTCTATCTCCTCTCGCTCCCTCTCTCTCTCTCTCTCCCCTCTCCCTCCCTCCCTCTCTCTCCCTTTCTTTCCCCCCTCTCTCTCCCTTTCTTTCCCCCCTCTCTCTCCCCTCTCTCTCTCTCTCCCTCCCTCTCTCTCTCTCCCTCCCTCTCTCTCCCTCTCTCCCCTCTCTTTCCCCCTCTCTCTCTCCCCCTCTCTCTCTATCTCCTCTCGCTCCCTCTCTCTCTCTCTCTCCCCCTCTCCCTCCCTCCCTCTCTCTCTCTCCCCTCTCTCTCTCCCTCTCTCTCCCTCTCTCTCTCCCTCGCTCCCTCTCTTTCCCCCTCTCTCTCCCTTTCTTTCTTTCCCCTCTCTCTCTCTTTCTCCCCTCTCTCTCTCTCCCTCCCTCTCTCTCTCCCTCTCACACTCTCTTTCTCTCTCTCCCTCTCTCTGGAACAGCATGTTAATTAGTTTTCATGTCCATATAAGTTTCACTGTGTTAAAAAATAAAGTATCAGGAATACCTGATGGGGGGAAAAATTGCAAATTCTGCTTGGTGTAATTATCATATCTATGTCATGTCATATGATATTAGTCTCTGTCTCTGTCTCTCTCTCTCTTTATGATTATTGTCTCCTCTCACATATTTTCTTAATTCTTCCACAAGTAAAATACCTTATTGATTACTATGATTATGATGTTTGTTGTAACTGTTTATTTTCAGCACGCTGTCTTACTATGAATTTGTTTGTTTAATATTCAGTCATTTTCTTGTGCTTTTTTTCTCATACCTTTACTTTTGACATTATTTTTTTTCCCTTTCGAGGGCTGGATG
>NC_134890.1:16893067-16900567 GCF_041734735.1 Babylonia areolata
TCTCTCTTTCTCCCTCACCCCACCCCCTCTCCTTCTCTTTTCCTCTCCACCTTTCCCTCTTTCCCTTCCGAACCCGTCTCTCTCTCTCTCTTTCTTTCTTTCTCTCTGTCTCTCTCTCTCTGTCTCTGCCTCTTTCTCTTCTCTGTCTGTTCCTTTCCCTGTTTGTCTCTGTCTCTTTGTTACTCTCCATATCCCTCTCCACCTTCTCTCTTTCTCCCTCACCCCACCCCCTCCCTCTCTTTTTCCTCTCCACCTCTCCCTCTTTCCCTTCCGAACCCGTCTCTCTCTTTCTTTCTGTCTCTCTCAAATATTGTGAGTGATCAGCGTCCAAGTGTGCATCAATACTGTATCAATATACATGAAGGACGCGCGTGTAGACTGAAATGAGTACTTTATCTGTCATTAAAGGTTATACAGACTTACTTGACAAAGGTACACAATAAACTAACATACAGTAATCATTCTCCAAAACAAACAAACAAACAAACAACAAACAAACAAACAAACAAACAAACAGTAATCATAATTCAAAGATGTAAAAAGAAATATGTCGCGATTTTCTAGCTTTGATTTTGTTGTTCTACGTGGGCACGGATAAGTAGAATAGAATAGAATAGAATAAAATAGAATATGTCTCTATTACCAAGTGTACCGGGGGTCACAAGGAATATTGGGGGGAGATAGTACATAACAAGATACGAACGTAAATCGAAAATCACAAACACAGATACAGTAGAAATTAGGATACATAACAATATAAAAAACTTGTGCATACTCATACATGCACGCACTGCACACACACACACACACACACACACACACATTTGAACAGAAGCTGCATATTACATGTGGATGGGGCTGATGACTAGATCTTAAGGTTAGATAGTTGTTGATTGCACAATTCTATTTATCATACTGGATTTCTGTGTGTGTTGGGGGGTAAATAGACTTTGTAATGGCAATCCGATTTCAGCCATTATCAACGACAGTGCAGGCTGTTGTGTGAGCGTTTTCTCCCAGTTCTTTCTCTACTCTTTTTGAACACACAGTCACAACGTAATAATTATTGGTTCCTATCCTGTCGTACGCTTTACCCCCCCCCCCCGCCCCCCCCCCGCCCCCCTAATGAATGGAGTTAATCTTTTTGCTGTATGACTCTAGCTGTGTACAATTGTCGCTTTTCTCGCGCTGTGTTTGGATGTTTATCTTTGTTCGGTTCGTTCAGTTCAGTTCAGTTCAGTTACTCAGGGGAGGCGTCACAGCGTTCGGACAACCATCCATATACGCTACAGCACATCCGCTAAGCATATGCCTGACCAGCGGCGTAACGCAAAGCGTTTGGTCAGTCATTTAAAACGAGTAAAAAAAACAAACAAACCCCCCCCCATATATATATATATATATATATATATATATATATATATATATATATATATCAATATACATACATTCATATATATATATATATATATATATATATATATATATATATATATATATATATATATATATATATATATAAATAAAACACATGCATTAGCAAATAAATAGATAAGCCACCAAGTGAATGAAGAATAAATCAGAATAAAGAAGCAAATAAATAAAAATGAGATAAAGAAAGAAGTAAGCAAATAGATAAAGAAATAGAACAAACTACTACTACTACTACTACTACTACTACTACTACTACTATGATGATGATGATGATGATGATGATGATGATGATGATAATAATAATAAAAAAAGAAGAAATTAACAAGCAAATAAATGTTTCTGTTGACAAGTCATGACAGCTTGTAAGGAACGTACTAAAAAGTTATCTTGTAGTGTTCAATTCAGCACTGTCAGTTTGCGAACTAAGGCTGTTGTGGTGTTGTTAAAGCTACGAAACATAGCACAGAAGATTTTTGTTTTGTTTTGTTTTGTTGGTCATCTCAACATTATTCATTTATTTATTTATTTATTTTTAATATTGATTAATAAGGATGGAGGTGACAGATTAAGGGGATTTCTCTTGCCAGATGGTAAACGTTTATTAAAAAATTCAAAATATTTTATTTATTCTATTTCAAGAAATGCAAGTGTAGAATCAGAGCAAAGTCACAAAGAAGCTGTTTGAAAATAATGATTAGGAGACTTAATCAAACACAACAACAACGTCAACAAAATAAAACAAAACAAAACAAAAACAAAGAACAAAAAAAAAAAAAAAAAAAAAAAAAAAAGAACAACAACAACAACAAAACCACCCCAAAACCACCAACTGTTTGGAGATAGTTGCACTGACAACAATGAAAATGATAAATTGTTAGTCAATAATTTTAAAAGAAGTTTAGAACCAAAAAAAAAAAAAAAAAGTTTGGTACTAATTGTCAGATTAGGAAATTCAATGAAAATCTGTATGGTAATAACTGCAATGGAAATCAAAACATTGTTAAATTGATTGTAAACAGAACGACAGAAAAACAACGAAAGAGAAAACAAAAACAACAACAAAAAACAACAAAAAAACTCAACAAAAAACAAACAAAAAACACAAAAAAATACAAAACAGCAGCAACAACAACAACAACCAAAAACGGCTGCTTGGTTATATATAAAAGGGACATAAAAAAAAAGATTGATTGGTAATTAGTGTAGGGAAAATAGTTTTGTAATAATTGCAAGGGACATTTTTCAAAAAGAAAAAGAATCTGTTAGCAGTGATTGAAATAGATAAAAAAAAAACAACAACAAACAAAAACAAACAAACAAAAAAACAAAAAAAACAAATCCCCAACAACTGCTTGTTATTTATAACTGTAAGATAAAAATAAAAACATGTTTAGAAATAACTGAAGGAAAGGGAAATAATTACAACTGTTTATTATAAATGTAATGAGAAGAAAGATACTATAAAATGGTAATTCCTGTCAGTTTCTCTTTTTATTGTTAAAATAGGAGAGGAATAAAAAAAAAAAAAAAAAAAAAAATATATATATATATATATATATATATATATATATATAAAAGAAAAAAAAAAGAAAAAAAGAATAAGTGCAAGGGAAAATGATCAGCATTTTTGTAATTATTTTGAGGGGCATTAAAGACAACAACAACAACAACACCAACACCAACAACGCTTAGAAAACAAATAATTATGACTGGGATATATAAAAAGAAAAAAAAAAAGAAAAAAAAAGCGCAACCGTTTTGTTACAATTGTAAAGGAATAAAAAAGAAAGCTACAAAACAAAACAAAACAAAACAAAAAAACAACAACAAAAAAACAAAAAAAAATAAAAAAAATACAAACACACAAACAAACAAAGAAAAACAAAAACAAAAAAAACAAACAACCAACATTGACTGACCAGCGCATAAGACACCATCAGGCTTCTACCTTTCTCTTCGCAGATGTGATGTAGCGTATATGGATCAGGGGGCGCGCTTTGACACCCTCTTGAGATTGAAAACATTATTTCCAACGGATGTACTGAAATGTCATATGTAATATGTGATAATGATGATGATGATGATTATTATTATTATCATCATCGTCATGATCATCATCATTATTATTATTATTAGTAGTAGTAGTAGTAGTAGTAGTAGTATCATTGTTCTCATCAGTATGATATTATAATCAACAGAATTATCATTACTGAAAACATTAGTAGTACTAGTCACGGGCAAACAAGCTCCCTGACAATGGTATGCCTGTCTTTGTCTGCCCCAACTGTCAGCGAACATTTCGTGCGCAGATTGGACTATTCAGCCATCTGCGCATTCACAGATAGATTCATGAGCATCCTCCCCCCGCCCCCACCCCACCCCACCACCACCCACCCCCCATCCCCCAGTTGGATGACAACGATGGTCATCATCGATCTCGATGGACACACCATACAGTAGTACTAGTATCATTGTTCAGAATGGGATTAATATTTTGTAATATTTGTTTTCTTCATAAAAGATTAATCTGTGTGAATTCGGGTTACTCTCCTTATAGAGAGCGCGTCGCCAAATCATCATCATCATCATCATCATCATCACCACCATCATCATCACCATCATCATCACCATCATCATATTGATTATGATAATAAGCGATGATGAAAATTTAAACAAAATAAAGAATAGTTTTAATGATAGTGATCAAATATGTCTGTAATGCCGTCATTTATTACAAGTTACAAACAGTACTGTAATAATTGTGATAATAACAACAACTGCTGCAACAGCAACAACAACAATAATGACTAAGATGTAATGAACGGGTTGAAACATATATAATAATAATAATAATAATAATAATAATAATAATAATAATAATAATAATAATAATATAATGAATAAGCTGTAAAAATGGCGATATTTATAAGGGCGACAAAGCAAAAAGAAAAACAAAAGAAAGAAAAAAATATGTTAAAAAGTGTTTAGTAATAATTGTAAAGGACATAAAAAGCAGACATAAAAAAACTGTTTGGAAAAAGAAAAATTGAAAGGGAAAGAGATGTAATGGAAAAGAAAAAAAAATGCTTGTTAAAAATTCTATGAAAAACAAAACAAAACAAAACTTTTCGATTTTAATTGTGAGGGAAATAAGAACCAGCTAGTATTTAGTAATAATTTTATGAGGACTCTTTTTTTATAAGTGTAATAATGATAAAGGTATATATATATATATATATATATATATATATATATATAGATAGATAGATAGATAGATAGATAGATATAGATATAGATAGATAGAAAGATATATATATACATACATACATATATATATATATATATATATATATATATATATATATATATATATATATATAAACTGGTAATAATTGCAAGGGAAATGTAAAAAAAGAACGCAAAAGACAACAACAAATTTCTAACAATTGTACATGAATTAGAATAGCTACAAAGGTAATAATTGTGATGCAAAAGACAATAACAAAGAAAAGAGGTAATTATTTTGAGGGGCATTAAAGACAACAACAACAACACCAACAACACCAACACCAACAACGCTTAAAAAAACAAATAATTATGAGTGGGATATATAAAAAGAAAAAAAAAAGAAAAAAAAGCGCAACCGTTTTGTTACAATTGTAAAGGAATAAAAAAGAAAGCTACAAAACAAAAAAAAAAAAAACAAAAAAAAAAAACAAAAAACAAACAAAAAAACAAACAAACAAACAAAAAAACAACAACAACAAAAAACAACAACCAACAAACAAACAAAAAAATAAATAAAAAACAAAACAAACCGTATCGTATTAATTGAAAGAAAAATAAAGATAATAATAAAACATGTTTGGTGATAATTGCTAGGGGATACTGTTCAGCAATAATTGTAAGGCAAATAAAACATCAAAATAAGTGTGAAGGAAAATGTGTGAAAATGGCGATATTTATAAGGGAAACAAAAGTAAAAAAAAAAAAAAAAATGTTTGGGAATAATTCCATGATATTAAAAAAAACAACTGTTTAGTAATAATTGTAAAGGAAATTAAAAGCAGACGCACACACACACACAAAACTGTTTGGAAAAAAAAAATTGCAAGGGGAAGAGAAGTAATGAAAAAAATAATGCTTGATAATAATTCTGATGAAAAAAAATAACAAAAAAGCTTTTCGATTTTAATTGTGAGGGAAATGATAACCAGCTTCTTTTAAAGTGTAATCATTCAAAAGGGTATATATATATATATATATATATATATATATATATATATATATATATATATATATATATATATATATATATATAGGTGTGTGTGTGTGTGTGTGTGTGTGTGTGTGTGTGTGTGTGTGTGTGTTATTTAAACTGGTAATAATTGCAAAGGAAAAGAATGAACAACAAACAACAAATATTTAACAATTGTACATTAATTGGAATATCTAAAAAGGCAATAATTGTAATGCAAGAGAAAATAACAAAGAAAATAGGTAATTATTTTGAAGGACATACAACAACAACAACAACAACGCTTTGCAAACAAATATGAGTGGAACATGTGGTAAAAACAAACAAACAAAAACAAAACAAATAAACAAAACAAACAACAACAAAAAAAAAAACCCCAAAAAACGCAACTGTTTTGTTACAATTGCAAAAGAATAAAAACGAAAACTACAAAAAAACAAACAAAACAAAAACAAACAAACAAACAAACAAAACAAAGCCTGTATCGTATTAATTGAAGAAAAAATAAAGATGATAATAAAACATGTTTGGTAATAATTGTTAGGGGGTAATGTTTAGCGATAATTATAAGCGAAATAGGAAAAAAAAACCCAACAACAAAAAAACAACAACAAAACAACAACAACAAAAGGAAACAAAACAAAACATATAACTTAATAAAACTATGTAAGGAAATAAAAATAGCATTCTTAGAAATATCTAGTATAGTGCTTATTATAACCTTATAGTGCTTATTAGACCTAACCAAACCAAACAAACCGAAACAACAACAAAAAGAAACAACGTTTTGTTACAACTGTAATGGAATGAAACTGTTTTTATAATAACTGTGATGAAAATAATAAAAAAAAATAATAGAAGAGTTATTTGGTAATAATCGCAAGGAAACAACGGTCAGTAACAACTGCTAGGGATCTCTCTCTCTCTCTCTCTCTCTCTCTCTCTCTCTCTGTCTCTGTCTCTGTCTCTCTCTCTCATATAATAATAATAATAATAATAATAATAATGATAATGATAATAATGGATACTTACATAGCACACCATCCAGAAATCTGCTCTAGGTGCTTTACAAAAACGCTTTGTTAACACAAAACATTACATCTATGTTACATACACACACACCAAAATATGACTACACACACACACACACACACACACACACACACACACACACACACTGCATACATACATTTTAACAATACATGTGTATCTAACAGCTATATATATATATATATATATAAAGAAAACTGGTAATCTTCTTTTTCTTCGTTCGTGGGCTGCAACTCCCACTTTCACTCGTATGTATACGAGTGTGCTTTTACGTGTTTAACCGTTTTTACCCCGCCATGTAGGCAGCCATTCTCCGTTTTCGGGGGTACGCATGCTTGATATATGTTCTTGTTTCCATAACCCACGGCCGAACGCTGACATGGGTTACAGGATCTTCAACGTGCGTATTTGATCTTCTGCTTGCTGTTTTCACACAGAGGGGATTCAAGCACAAGCAGGCCTGCATATGTGTTTACCTGGGAGATCGGAAAAAAAAAAAAAATCTCCACACTTTAACCACCAGGCGCCGTTAACGAGATTCGAACCCGGGACCCTCCGATTGAAAGTCCAACGCTTTAACCCCACTCGGCTATTGCGGTCCATCAAAACTGGTAATACTTATAAGGGGAAAAGTACATATTATGTGACACAAAACGTGTTGCTAATGATTGTAAGAAAAATTAGTAATGAAAAAAAAAAATTTAAAAAAGCTGTACCGTAACATGTTAGGTGAAATATTCTGTTTGATGACAGTTGTG
>NC_134890.1:16913067-16920567 GCF_041734735.1 Babylonia areolata
GAATTACAAAACGAAACTATCTCTTTCACATATCAATATCAAAAGATCACAGGGTGATAATCTTGATGGCAAAATTTATAACATAAGCTATGTAAAGTAGGCAAAAAAACCACACAGACAGATACTAAATGCGTGGTCAGATAAGTTTAATATTTTCTTCTGCAGCCAGTGTTGGAATATGTTGCATGGTGCACTGATAGATTCAGTTTCAGTTTCAGTAGCTCAAGGAGGCGTCACTGCGTTCGGACAAATCCATATACGCTACACTACATCTGCCAAGCAGATGCCTGACCAGCAGCGTAACCCAACGCGCTTAGTCAGGCCTTGAGAAAAAAAAAGAAAAAAAAAGAAAAGAAAAAAAAAGGTGAATAAATAATAGATAAGCTTATGTAAATAAATAAATAAATAAATAAATTGATAGATGAAAGAACGGAGTTATTATGTGTTGGGTGGCTTGTCGGCTGCTGTCATTTTTCTTCGAAGAAGGGACTTTTTTTTTGTTTTATTGTTTGCTTTTCACCATTTTTATTCGTTTATTATGATTATTTGTCATGGATGGAGTCTCCCGTCGGACCGACGGAATGAGTAGACAGGCAGGCTTATCTGTCTGTGTGTGTCCTCATATGGGAGAAGAGGCCGATTCTGGATGCGCAGCACTTCCCACAGGTGTTGCAAGGGTAAATGTCTCCAGAAGTTGAGCACTGCTTCCTTCGCTCATGCTTCTCCTTAATGGCCAGGGTCCTCTTGTTTTGAAACATTTTTATGCCACTAGAGCACAGCATCCTCCAGCAAGAGCGATCAAGGGCATTAGTTTCCCAGAAAGCGATGTCTATGTCACAGGCTTCGAGGTTTGTCTTCAAGGTGTCCTTGAAGCGCTTGCAGGGTCTTCCAAGTTCGCGGTGGCCTTCCTTCAGCTGGCCATAGAAAATTAATCATCTTCGGGATCCTGCTGTCTGTCGTGCGGACAATGAAAGTATGTTGACGCATTCACCTATGTTATAAGTACCTCATGGCCCATTAAATTAAAGTGTCAAAGCGTCAAGCGTCTCTGTCTGTCTGTCTGTCTGTCTCTTTCTCTCTCATTCTATTTCTCTCTCTTTTCTCTGTCTCTCTTCCAATCTCTGTCTCTATCTATGTTTCTCTCTCTCGCTCTATCTGTGTCTCTCTTTCTGTCTGTCTCTTTATCTCTCTGTCTCATACTCTCTCTATTCTTGTTTTCGTTCATCTTCTTGTTGTTGTTGTTGTTCTTCTTCTTCTTCTTGTCTCTCTCCCACTCTCTGTCTCTCTCTCTGCCTCTCTCTCTCTCGCACTATCTGTATCTCTCTTTCTGTCTGTCTCTTTTTCTGTCTGTCTCTTACTCTCTCTATTCTTGTTTTCGTTCATCTTGTTGTTGTTGATGATGTTGTTGTCGTCGTCGTCGTCGTTGTTGTTGTTGTTGTTCTTCTTCTTCTTCTTATTCCTACTCCTCCTTCTTCCCTCTATCTGCCTTCTTCTTCTTCCTCTTCTTCCCTCTCTCCTCTTCATATATTATTACTATTTTTTTTCTCTGTGCTTTCATTTTAGGGCGAGATGAATAGAAGCTTTCAGCTTATCCTTTAACTCTCAATAACATTGAGTTCGAGATCTCCCTGTCTCTGTCTGTCTGTCTGTCTGTCTTCCTGTCTGTCTGTCTGTCTGTTTCTCTCTCTCTCTCTTTGTCTCTGTCTCTGCTTGTTTATCTCTCCGTCTCTCTTTGTCATTCCTTTTATAAAATAAGATAAATGAAGACAACAAAATATAAAATGAAACAAAATAAAATAAACCTGTCCAAACAACCATTTCCTAACCGAAGCAATCCGTACAGCTGAACTCCACCCACACCCCCACCCACCCCCCACACACATACCCCGAGCCCGCCTCCACTCCCCACCCCCACCCCATCCAACCCCCCTCCAACCGCCCCCTCCCCCCTTTCCCCTCCCCTAGCCCTCCTAACCCCCACAAACAAAACACAATGATAATACAGCATGAAAAGCGGCACTGTGAAAGCGGCAGCCCTGCCAAACCAGTCGCAGCCAGCCAGCCAGCCAGCCACCCAGCCAGCCAGCTAGCTAGCTAGCTAGAAGCTAGAAAAGGCGACTACCGCAAGGCCCAACCCAGCCTTCGTTGGAAATCAAGTCGCCTTTTTGCCACAAACGGGTAATGAGCTTAACTGCCTTTTATCTGCCCAGATCCGACTTGTCTTCAAAGACCTCGCTCTCCGCATTCAATCGATGATGTTCGGATATACTTTTAAACAGCGGGAGCATGAAAAATCGAAAACTCGAACACGGGGAGAGAGAGAGAGAGAGAGAGAGAGAGAGAGAGAGAGAGAGAGAGAGAGAGAGAGAGGGGGGGTGCGGTAGGGGGGGGGGGGGGGAGAGAGAGGGTGTGGATAGAATAAGCGAGAGGTTGAGAGGTTGTGTGTGTGTGTGTGTGTGTGTGTGTGTGTGTGTGTGTGTGTGTGTTGTGTGTGTGTGCGTGTGTGCGCGCGCGCGGGGAGGGGGGGGGGGAGGGGGAGGGCGCAAGGAATTCGGTGGGTTGAATTTCGGGGGATGGTGGTTAAGTGGGGGGGCTGGAGGAGGGGATGAAGGAGATGAAGTGGGTGTGGGTGTTTTGAGATTGAGAGAGAGGGAAGAAGGAGGAGGAGGAGGTGGTGGTGGTGGTGGTGGTGGTGGTGACGGTGGTGACAAGGGAGCAAGGGATGGGCGTTGGGGGTTTGGGGGGTGGGTGGGTGGATGGGGTGGAAGGCTGATTGTTGGGAATGAGAATAGGATGTTTGGTTAAGGGGTGTGTGTGTGTGTATGTGTGTGTGTGTGTGTGTGTGTGTGTGTGTGTGTGTGTGTGTGTGTGTGTGTGTGTGTGTGTGTGTGTGTGTGTGTGTGTGTGTGTGTGTGTGTGTGTGTGTGTGTGTGTGTTCATGTGTGTGTGTGTGTGTGTGTGTGTGTTCGTGTGTGTGTGTGTGTGTTTCTGTGTGTGTGTGTGTGTGTGTGTGTGTGTGTGTGTGTGTGTGTGTGTGTGTGTGTGTGTGTGTGTGTGTGTGTGTGTGTGTGTGTGTGTGTGTGTGTGTGTGTGTGTGTGTTTCCATGTGCGTATGTATGCTTGTGTGTTGTTGATGTTGTTGTTGTGTGCATGTGAGCTGTATGTTCAGATGTGTGTGTGTAAGTGTGTGTGTGTGTGTGTGTGTGTGTGTGTGTGTGTGTAAGTGTGTGTGTGTGTGTGTGTGTGTGTGTGTGTGTGTGTGTGTGTTTATGTGTGTGTGTGTGTGTGTGTGTGTGTGTGTGTGTGTGTGTGTGTGTGTGTGTGTGTGTGTTGTGGTTGTTGTTGTATATTGTTGTTGTGTGAGTGGTTTATGAGTTGTATGTGTGTGTGTGTGAGAGAGAGAGAGAGAGAGAGAGAGAGAGAGAGAGAGAGAGAGAGAGAGAGAGAGAGAGAGAGAGAGAGAGAGAGACACTGATAGAGAGATAGTGAGAGATAGCGTTTGTGCGTCTGTGTAATTGTGTGTGTGTGTGTGTGTGTGTGTGTGGCGGTGGTGGTGTAGAGTTGGGGTGTGGTTTGGGTCACATATTGCGTCTGTCAATATATTATGTGTGTGAATAAATGTGTGATTCTGTTCTAGAAACGAACGAACGAACGAAAGAAAGAAAGAGAGAGAGAGAGAAAGACCGAGAGGAGAGAAATACAGAAACAGAAACATGCAAAAAACATAATGGCAGTTGGGGTGGGGGGGGGGGGGGGAGGGAGAGAAATGGGCTGAGGGAGGGGGGGGGGAGGAGAAGAAGAAGGAGAGATGGGGAGGGAGGACGGGGGTAAAGGACGGGCAGGGTGGAGGGGGGGGGGGGGAGAGAGAAATGAAATGACGTTGAGGACACAAAGAAAGAGATGAATAAAGGAATCTGGGGTGGAGGAGGGGTGACGGGGGGAGGGGAGGGGAGGGGAGGGGAGGGGAGGGGGGTGGGCGGTGGTAGGAGCAGAAGGGAGGATGGAAGGAAGGAAGGAAGGAAGAAAGGAAGGAGGAGGGGTTGAGATAAAAATGAAATAGAATTGAGAGAGAGAGAGAGAAAGAAAGAAAGAAAGAAAGAAAGAAGGGCGAAAAAGAATGGGAAAGGGGACGAGAGAGAGAGAGAGAGAGAGAGAGAGAGAGAGGGTGGAGGGAGAGAGGGAGGGAGCGAGCGAGAAGAGCAAGATGATGATGGCGGTGATGAAACGGGAGTGAGGGAGGGAGGAATGGCGGTGGTGGTGGTGGTGGTGATGTTGAGAGGGAGAGGGGATAGGGGAAGGAATAGCGGGGAAAGGGGGGCAGGAGGGCAGGGGGGGGGGGGCGTGGGGGGCGGTGGGGAGGAGGAGGAGGAAGGAGAAGAAACAGGGGTGTGGTTGGTGTGGAGAGAGGTGGTGGTGGTGGTGGTGGACAACGATGAGGGAGAGAAGAAGCCGGGAGGAAGGGGGTGGGCGGGAGTGGTGGTGGTGGTGGTGGGTGGTGGTGGGGGTGTGATGGAAGAGAGAGAGAGAGGGAGGGGAGGAGGAGGGAGGGGATTGGGGGGTGGGGGTGGTTGGGGGAGGGGGGAAGGAGGGGCGTCCTTATGTTTTGCCTTCAATGCCGGGCTAATTTTTGGGCTGAACTTCCTTTGCTGATCGGGCCTCGCTGTGTCAGGGAGTTTTTAGTCCATTCCAATGCAAATTTTATTTTGGATTCATGTAATCAGTTTGCCTCCGCGCAGCGCTCTCTCTCTCTCCCTCTCTCTCTCTCTCTCTGCTTGCTGGGTCACCGCGACCTCGGGGGGGCCCCCGTTGCGCGCACGTGCGCGGTGTCATTGTGACTCACTCTTTTTCTGCCTCTCTGCGCCTCTGTCTCCCCTTTCTCTCTCTCTCTCTCTCTCTCTCTCTTTCTCTGTGCGTGTTTGTGTGTGTGTGTGTGTGTGTGTGTGTGTGTGTGTGTGTGTGTGTGTGTGTGTGATTGTTGTGTGTGTGTGTGTGTGTGTGTGTGTGTGTGTGTGTGTGTGTGTGTGTGTGTGTGTGTGTGTGTGTTCTCTATCTGTCTCTGTCTGTCTCGATCGGTCTCTTTCTGTCTTTCTCTCTCTGTCTGTGTGTGTCTCTCTATCTGTCTCTCTGTATCTCTGTCTCTGTCTCTCTCTCTGTCTCTCTCTCTCTTTCTCACTCTCTCGCTGTCTCTTCGTTATTTCTATCTCTCTGTCTCAGTCTCTCTCTCTCTCTTTCTCAAACGGCAACAGTCGTAAATTTAATCGATGCAAATTTTGGAAGAATGTCTGTCTCTGACCCCACCAAGTCGTTGTCACAATGTTGCTCTCTCTCTCTCTCTCTCTCTCTCTCTCTCTCTCTCTCTCTCTCTCTCTTTCTTTCCCTCTCGTCTCTGTCCCCCCCCCCCCGCCCCCACCCCTTCCTCTCCCCCGCCCCGCCCACCCCCTTTGTTTCTGCCTTTGTGCCTGTCTGCCTGCCTGTCTGTCTGTTTGTTTGTTCCTCTCTATCTCTGACTGTTAAATTCTTGTGTCTGTCCCACACTGTCTGTCTTCAACTCTTGTTCTTCTGTCTGTACCATTCTGTCTTTAGAATCCCTCTCTAGTCTGGTCGTGTGTTTTGACAGTCCTCAACAAATGTAAGTATTAATCATGTAAAAAGACAGTAGATTGTATACTTTTACAAAGCGTGTGAAAGACGACATGGCAAATGTCGCATTGGATTTTGAGTACGTTCCTGTTATGTTTATGCGCACGCACGTGCACACACACACACACACACACACACACACACACACACACACACACACACACACAACACACCACTGTATCGTCTGTGACTTCTCTGCCCCTTTTGAACCCGCCTGTCTTTGTCCTTCTGTCGCTCTCTGCAACGTGAAACGCTAATGCACATAACTCTACTCATTGTTACTCCGTCGCTCTCTGCAACGTGAAACGTTAACTCTCATCACTTTATTTATAGACACTGTGCCGTTCTCTGCAACGTGAAGCACTAACATTGATCACTTTATTTATAGTCACTGTCACTTCACGAAACGATACTCTGTCACTCTCTGCGACTTGAAACACTAAAGCTCATCACTTTATTTATAGTCACTCTGTCGTTCTCTGCAACGTGAAGCACTAACGCTTTTCACTTTAATTATAATCACTCTGTCGCCCTCTGCAACGGGAAACCCTAACTATCATCGCTTTATTTATAGTCACTATGTCACCCTCTTCAACGTGAAACGCTAAATCTCATCAGTTTATTTATAGTCACTCTACCTTTTTCTGCAACGTGAAACACTGACATTCATCACTTTACTCAAAGACACTCTGTCACCCTCTGCAACGTGAAACGCTAACGCTCACCACTTTATTCATTGTCACTCTATCACCCTCTGCAACGGGAAATCCTAACTATCATCAGTTTATTTATAGTCACTCTGTCGCCCTCTGCAACGTGAAACACTAACTCTCATCGCATTATTTATAGTCACTCTGTCGCACTCTGCAACGTGAAACAATGACGCTCATCACTTTATTTATAGTCACTCTGCCGTTCTCTGCAACGTGAAGCACTAACATTCATCACTTTATTTATAGTCACTCTGTCACCCTCTGCAACGTGAAACGTTAACGCTCATCACTTTATTTATAGTCACTCTGTCACCCTCTGCAACGTGAAACACTAACGCTCATCACTTTATTCATAGTCACTCTGTCGCCCTCTGCAACGTGAAACACTATCTCTCATCACTTTATTTATAGTCACTCTGTCGCCCTCTGCAACGTGAAACGCTAACGCTCATCACTTTATTCATAGTCTCTCTGTCGCCCTCTGCAACGTGAAACACTATCGCTCACCACTTTATTTATAGTCACTCTGTCGCCCTCTGAAACGTGAAACAATGATGTTCATCACTCATTATCACTGTATTTTCCTCTGCAACAGGAAAATAAATAGATAAATAAATAAATAGATAAATAATTTAAATCAATCAATCAATCAATCAATAAATGAATAGATAAAATTCAGAATAAACAGAATAACACTTATTGCGTTGCTCACCATCACTCCGTCACGCCTTCTGCAAAACGAAACGATAAAACGATATCGTTCATCACTTTAGAGAAAATCACTTTAGTGGAGTGACGGCCTAGAGGTAACGCGTCCGCCTGTAGGAAGCGAGAGAATCTGAGCGCGCTGGTTCGAATCACGGCTCAGCCGTCGATATTTTCTCCCCCTCCACTAAACCTTGAGTGGTAGTCTGGACGCTAGTCATTCGGATGAGACGATAAACCGAGGTCCCGTGTGCAGCATGCACTTAGCGCACGCAAAAGAACCCACGGCAACAAAAGGGTTGTTCCTGGCAAAATTCTGTAGAAAAATCCACTTCGATAGAAAAACAAAAAACAAAAAACAAATAATAAAACTGCACGCAGGGGAAAAAAAAAAAAAAGGGTGGCGCTGTAGTGTAGCGACACGATCTCCCTGGGGAGAACA
>NC_134890.1:16933067-16935567 GCF_041734735.1 Babylonia areolata
GTGGACAGAGATGGATAGAGAGGGACAGGGAGAGGACAGAGAGTGGACAGAGATGGATAGAGAGGGACAGGGAGAGGACAGCGAGTGGACAGATATGGATATAAAGGGGCAGGGAGAGGACAAAGAGTGGACAGAGATGGATATAAAGGGACAGGGAGAGGACAGAGATGGATATACAGGGACAGGAAGAGGACAAAGAGTGGACAGAGATGGATATAAAGGGATAGGGAGAGGACAGAGATGGATATAAAGGGACAGGGAGAGGACAGAGATGGATATAAAGGGACAGGAAGAGGACAGAAAATGGGCTCAGAAGGAAAGAGGAGAAAATATAGAGACAGGGAGAGGACAGAGCGTGGACAAAGATGAAAAGAGAAGGACATGGAGAGGACAGAGAGAGAGAGAGAGAGGGGGGGGACAGGAAGATGACAGAGAGTGGACAGACATGGACAGAGCGGGAATAGAGGGACAGAGAGAGGACAGAGAGTGAATAGAGAGGGACAGGGAGAGGGACAGAGAGAGGACAGAGAATGGGCGTAGAAGGAAAGAGAAGGACAGGGAGAAGACTGAGAGTGGACAGAGAGGGAAAGAGAGGGACAGAGAGTGGACAGAGGGAAAGAGAGGGACAGGAAGAGGACAGAGAGTGGACATGGATGGATATAGAGGGACAGGGAGAGGGAAAACAATGGGCATAGAAGGAAAGAGTGCGAAATACAGGGACAGGGAGAAGACAGAGAGAGGACAGAGATGAAAAGAGAGGGACGGGGGTAGAACAAAGGGGACATAAATGGAAAGAGAAAGGATAGAGGGACACGGAGTGCACAGAAAAGGTAAAGAGAGGGACATGTAGAGGACAGGGAGTGGACAGGGAGGGATAGAGAGGGACAGGGAGAGGAGAGAGAGAGAGATAGAGACAGGAATGGACAGAGATTGGAAAGAGAGTGGGCATAGTGGGACAGGGAGAGGAGAGAGATGGACAGAGACAGGATAGTACAGAGATTGCACAGGGAGAGGAGAGAGATGGACAGAGACGGGATATTACAGAGATTGCACAGGGAGAGGAGAGAGGTGGACAGAGACGGGATAGTTCAGAGACTGGACAGGAAGTGGGCAGAGTGGGACAGGGAGAGGAGAGCGAGATGGAAAGAGACAGGATAGGACAGAGATTGGACAGGGCGTGGGGAGAGATGGATAGAGAGAGACAGGGAAATTAGAGAGATGGAAAGAGACAGGATAGGACAGAGATTGGACAGGGCGTGGGGAGAGATGGATAGAGAGAGAGACAGGGAAATTAGAGAGATGGAAAGAGACATGAAAGGACAGAGATTGGACAGGATGTGGGGAGAGATGGATAAAGAGAGAGACAGGGAAATTAGAGAGATGGAAAGAGACAGGATAGGACAGAGATTGGACAGGGCGTGGGGAGAGATGGATAGAGAGAGAGACAGGGAGATTAGAGAGATGGAAAGAGACAGGATAGGACAGAGATTGGACAGGGCGTGGGGAGAGATGGATAGAGAGAGAGACAGGGAAATTAGAGAGATGGAAAGAGACAGGATAGGACAGAGATTGGACAGGGCGTGGGGAGAGATGGATAGAGAGAGACAGGGAGATTAGAGAGATGGAAAGAGACAGGAAAGGACAGAGATTGGACAGGGCGTGGGCAGAGATGGATAGAGAGAGAGACAGGGACATTAAAGAGATGGAAAGAGACAGGAAAGGACAGAGATTGGACAGGGCGTGGGGAGAGATGGATAGAGAGAGAGAGACAGGGAGATTAGAGAGATGGAAAGAGACAGGAAAGGACAGAGATTGGACAGGAAGTGGGGAGAGATGGACAGAGAGAGACAGAGAAATTAGAGAGATGGAAAGAGACATGATAGGACAGAGATTGGACAGGGAGTGGGGAGAGATGAATATATAGAGAGAGAGGGAGAGGAGAGAGAGAGATGGAAAGAGACAGGAAAGGACAGAGATTGGACAGGGAACGGGGAGAAATGGATAGAGAGAGACAGGGAAGGAGAGGGAGAGAGAGATGGAAAGAGACAGGAAAGGACAGCGATTGGACAGGGAGAGGGCAAAGTGGGGCAGGGAGAGGAGAGAGAGATGGACAGAGACAGGATAGTACAGAGATTGCACAGGGAGAGGAGAGAGATTGAAATTGACGGGATAGCTCAGAGACTGGACAGGGAGTGGGCAGAGTGGGACAGGGAGAGGAGAGCGAGATGGAAAGAGACAGGAAAGGACAGAGATTGGACAGGGAGTGGGGAGAGATGGATAGAGAGAGACAGGGAGATTAGAGAGATGGAAAGAGAGGGCAAAGGACAGCGATTGGACAGGGAGTGGGCAGAGTCGGACAGGGAGATGAGAGCGAGATGGAAAGAGACAGGAAAGGACAGAGATTGGACAGGAAGTGGGGAGAGATGGGTAGAGAGAGACAGGGAGAGGAGAGGGAGAGAGATGGAAAGAGACAGGAAAGGACAGAGATTGGACAGGGCGT
>NC_134890.1:16965567-16968067 GCF_041734735.1 Babylonia areolata
AGAAGGGGTTGGGTCAATGTTTAGGAGTGTCATTAAAAGAGAGAGGGGATGTGTGTTTTTTTAGGCGTGTCAGTAAAAAAAAAAAAACACACAAAAAAAACACAAAAAAACTACAGGAGGAGGGTGGTGGGGAGTGTCATTTATATAGTGCCAGGAAGGTCGACATGCGGGAGTGCCATTAAAAGAGAGAGGGAGGAGGGTAGGAGGGGATGTCATTTAATGAAGCAGGAGGATGTTCGACGAGCTGGGGTGTCATTAAAAGTAACAGGAGAAGGGTAGTGAGCAGTTTCATTTAAAGAGAGAGAGAGAGAGAGAGAGAGAGAGAGAGACAGAGAGGTGTGGGGTTCCATATTTGGGAGTGTCATTAAATGAGGCAGGAGAAGGTTTGTGGAGTGAGTGTCATTAAAAGTAACAGGAGAAGGGTAGTGAGGAGTGTCATTATAAGATATAGGGAGAGGGTCGATGTTTTAGAGTGTCATGAACAGTGGCAGGAGAAGGGTGGTGGTGTGAATGTCATAAAAAAATAGTGGCAGGAGGGGGGGTAATGGAGAATGTAATTTAATGAAAGAGGAGAAGGGTCGAAATGCGGCGGAAGTGTCCTTTGAAGAGAGAGAAGGGGTAGGATCGATGTTTAGGAGTGTCAGTTAAAGCTACAGGAGTAGGATAGTGGGGAGTGTCATTTGAAGAGAGAGAAGGGACAGGGTCAATGTTTAGGAGTGTCAGTAAAAGAGAGAGTGAGAAGGTTCGATGTTTTAGAGCGTCATGAAATGTGACAGGAGAAGGGTGGTGGTGTGAATGTCATCAAAAGTTACAGGAGAATGTCATTTAGTGAGGCAGAAGGGTCGACATGCGGAAGCGTCATTAAAAGAGATGTGGGTAGGGTCGATGTTCAGTAGCTATAGGCGGAGGGAAATGGGGAGTGTCAGTTATAGTCATAGGAGGGTCGACATGCAGAAGTGTCATTAGAAGAAAGAGGGGTAGGGTCGATGTTCAGGAGTGTCAGTAAAAGCTACAGAAGGAGGGTGGTGGGGAGTGTCATTACAAGAGGAAGGAGAAGAGTGGTGGTGCGAGTGTCATGCAGGAAGGTCGACATGCGGGAGTGTCATTAAAAGAGAGTGAGGAGGGTAGTGGTGGATGTCATTTAATGAGACAGGAGAAGGGTCGACATGAAGGAGTGTCATTAAAAGAGAGAAGGGAGGGTATTTGTTTAGGGGTGTCAGTAAAAAAAAAAAAAAAAAAAAAAAAAAAAACTACAGGAGGAAGGTGGTGGGGAGTGTCATTTATATAGTGCCAGGAAGGTCGACATGCGGGAGTGTCATTAAAAGAGAGAGGGAGGAGGGTAGGAGGGGATGTCATTTAATGAGAAATGAGAAGGGTCGACATGAAGGAGTGTCATTAAAAGAGATAGTAAGAAGGGTCGATGTTTTAGAATGTCATTAAAAATGACAGGAGGAGGGTAGTGGAGAATGTCATTTGAGGAGACTGGAGAAGGGTCGACATGCGGAAGTGTCATTAAAAGAGAGGGAAGGGGAGGGTCGATGTTTAGGAATGTCAGTATGAGCTGCACAAGGGGAGTGTCATTTATAGTGACAAGGAGGTCGACATGCGGGAGTGTCATTAAGAGAGAGAGAGAGAGAGAGAGAGAGAGAGAGAGAGAGAGACGGTGGGGGGTCGATGTGTCAGAGTGTCATCAAATGTGGCGGGAGAAAGGTGGTGGTGGAGTGAGTGTCATTAAACTTGAAAGGAGGAGGGTAGAGGCGAATGTCATTTATAGTGACAGTGACAGTAAGGTGGACCGAGCGGGAGTGTCATTAACTCTCTCCATACGAACGGCGAAAGAGACGAAGTTAACAGCGTTTCATCACAATTACCATCATCAAAATATTGCAAGCGGAACGCTCTTGTACTGAAGACGTGAATGTTGACAAAGAATACCACAGTTCTGACGACGGAAGCTGAAGGTTGGGTCATTCAGACACCCACTGGACATCCGAGGGGTCTGTGTTGAGGAGAAGAGAGGACTGGCCGTACTGAGTGAGTTAAAAGAAGGGAAAGGTTGTGGTAGATGCCATTTAACGAGACAGAAGGAGAGTGGGAGAGGGAGAGAGAGAGGGGGGGGGGAGAGAGAGAGAGGGGGAGAGTGAGAGGGAGAGAGTGAGAGGGAGAGAGAGACAGAGACAAAGAGAGAGAGGGAGAGAGAGAGGGAGAGAGAGGGAGAAAGAGAGAGAGGGAGAGGGAGAAAGGGAAAGAAAGAGAGAGAGGGAGAGAGAGAGGGGGGAGAGAGAGGGAGAGAGAGAGAGACAGAGACAGAGAGAGAGGGAGATAGGGAGAGAGAGAGAGAGAGAGAGGGAGATAGGGAGAGGGAGAGACAAAAGGAGAGTGAGAGAGGGAGAGAGAGATACAGAGACAGATAGAGACAGAGAGAGAGAGAGAGAGAGAGAGATGATGGGCTGAGTGTTAGGAGGAAGGCTGTAGGGAATATCAGTAGATGAGACAGGAG
>NC_134890.1:16973067-16978067 GCF_041734735.1 Babylonia areolata
TTGTGTTGTATGTACATGCTATGTGTGTGTGTGTGTGTGTGTTTGTGTGTTGGATGATAATTAAGTGGACAGGACACGTTGTCCGCATGACAGACAGCAGGATCCCGAAGATGCTCTTGTATGGCCAGCCGAAGGAAGGCCACCGCGAACTTGGAAGACCCTGCAAGCGCTTCAAGGACACCTTGAAGACAAACCTCAAAGCCTGTGACATAGACATCGCTTCCTGGGAAACTGATGCCCATGACCGCTCTCGCTGGAGGATGCTGTGCTCTAGCGGCATAAAGACGTTTGAAAACAAGAGAACGCTGGCCATTAAGGAGAAGCGTGAGCGAAGGAAGCAGGGCTCAACTTCTGGAGACGTTTTGCCTTGCAACACCTGTGGGAAGTGCTGTGCATCCAGAATCGGCCTCTTCTCCCATATGAGGACACACACCGACAGATAAGCCTGCCTGCCTATTCATTCGTCGGTCCGACGGGAGACTTCATCATCATCATCAGATGTACACGCCATGTTTATGCGTGTTGTATGTTCACTCAGTGTAAATATGTGTTGGGTGTGCACGCCCTGTTTATTTGTGCTGAATGTACAGGCCATGTTTATGTGTGTTGCATGTGCACGCCGTGTTCATGTGTATTGTATGTTCACTCCGTGTAGACATGTGTTGGACGTACACGCCATGTCTGTGTCTGTTGGATGTACACGCCACGTTTATGTGTGTTGGATGTGCACTTCATAGCTATGTGTGTTGGATGCACACTCCATGTTTATGTGTGTTGGATGTACACGCCATGTACACGCTACGTTTATGTGTGTTGGATGTGCACTTCATATGTATGTGTCTTGGATGCGCACTTCATATGTATGTGTGTTGGATGCGCACTCCATGTTTAAGTGTATTGGATGCACACTCCATGTTTATGTGTGTTGGATGCACACTCCATGTTTATGTGTGCTGGATACGCACTTCATGTTTAGGTGTGTTGGATGCACACTCCATGTTTATGTGTGTTGGATGCACACTCCATGTTTATGTGTGTTGGATGCACACTCCATGTTTAAGTGTGTTGGATACACACTTCATGTTTAAGTGTGTTGGATACACACTCCATGTTTAGGTGTGTTGGATGCACACTCCATGTTTAGGTGTGTTGGATGCACACTCCATGTTTATGTGTGTTGGATGCACAGTCCATGTTTAGGTGTGTTGGATGCACAGTCCATGTTTATGTGTGTTGGATGCACGCTCCATGTTTAAGTGTGTTGGATGCACACTCCATGTTTATGTGTGTTGGATGCACGCTCCATATTTAAGTGTGTTGGATGCACACTCCATGTTTATGTGTGTTGGATGCACAGTCCATGTTTAAGTGTGTTGGATGCGCACTCCATGTTTAGGTGTGTTGGATGCACAGTCCATGTTTAGGTGTGTTGGATGCACACTCCATGTTTATGTGTGTTGGATGCACACTCCATGTTTATGTGTGTTGGATGCACACTCCATGTTTATGTGTGTTGGATGCACACTCCATGTTTAGGTGTGTTGGATGCATGTTCCATGTTTAAGTGAGTCGGATGTGCACTTCATATCTATGTGTGTTGGATGCACACTCCATGTTTAGGTGTGTTGGATGCACAGTCCATGTTTAAGTGTGTTGGATGCACACTCCATGCGCGTTGTGTGTACACTGCATGTGTGTGTGTGTGTGTGTGTGTGTGTGTGTGTGTGTGTGTGTGTGTGTGTGTGTGTGTGTGTGTGTGTGTGTGTTGGCTGTGCCCAATGGACTTCAGTAGACTTGAAAGGAAAATAATAAGGTGAAACATAATGGAATCATTAAGAGAAGAATGAAACGAATGCGGACATAAAACCAGATCAAAGATATTTTCTTACAAAACCCAACGTTTCGATAAGCAGTGAGACAGGAGAGGCAGAGATCAAAAGAGACAGTGGAAGGAAGGGGGTGGGGGGCGGGGGCGCGTGGGGGTTGGGGGGGGAGTGTCACGACATGACATGTCACGTGAGGTGCGAGGGATGCAACAGAGAGTGGGGAGGTGGGTGGGAGGGGGGGGGGGCGGATATGTGGAACGGGAGGAGGGTCTGTTATCCAGATTGAATCAGTAGAGATCGTCAGTCGATCCGACGACACGACAGTCTAAGCAACAAGGCTGATATGGAGTCTGTTGTCCATTGCTTCTTCGCCTTGACAGTTTCTGTCCAAGAGCTGATGGCATTTGCTGTGAGGTTTCTTTCTTTCTCTCTTTCTTTCTTTCTTTCTTTCTTTCATTCTTTCTCATTCCCTTACAGTTTATTACATTCGGAACGGGTCATATACCGTGATGTTTTCATCGATGCTTGCTGTTTGTATGGTAACAAATGTCTGTCTGTGCTTCTAATGGAACCCCCAAAGAGATCAGAGAAACAGTCGCCCACATGCAATAACACATTTTGATGGAAAGAAAGACAATTATTATCACGTACATTTCTAGGAGAAATTCAAAGAGGGTGAGGAGAAGATATCACCAGACACGCTCAAACTTTATCATTCATATTCTTTGGCACGTGAAAAAACAAAAAAAAAAAAAAACCCGTCCTTTGTTTCCTGATTATTTGCATTTGCAAGGCTAAGACTGGTGATCAAGCCATGGAGAAAAGGAAACGGAAAAGAAAGAGACATTTAAAAAAAAAAAAAAAAGCACAAGTAACAGACATGAAAAAGGGGAATATTATTCAAACTGAATCAGCAAACATCATGAAGCAGACTCACAGTATGACAGTGTCAGCCACGAGCTTTAATGGCATTTGGTTATCAGTTTCTGCTTTCGTACACTTTTATACTGTTCAAATAGTTGTTGAAACTGATCGACATCGTATTTTGTCAAAATGTGCTTGGTCTCAAGACCGCGTTTCCTGTTTACATGAACGAAGAAAAAACAACAACAAACAAAAAAAAACCCAAAACAAACAAACAAAAACAAACAAACAAAAACCCGGACATTTGTACCTCTCGAACAAAGTCGTAAAGCAGAAAAGAAGAGACTGATGACATTAAGCAGAACCTAAAGAGAGGAATTATCAGATGGAGTCAAGAGTGGGACAACCGGAAAGGGCGGAAGGAGAGGGGGGGGGGGAGAGAAATCAGCCAGCACACACACACACACACACACACCACTTCATCATCCTCACTGATGGGCATCACACAAAGCGGCCTTTATTCCCTGGTGATTTGCATTGGGAAGGCTGGAAGCCATGAAGAATCCACGAATTAAAACAAACAAGAAAACAAATAAGAAAAGAAAAAAAAAAAAAAAAAAGAGACTGGGAAGAAGGATATAAAATACAAAATAAGAATATTGCTTTGTTTTATTATTGTTATTTTCTTTGTTCCATTTTATTTTGTAATTCTGACTTTCATTACACAGCATGGCGATTATCCTTTATTTGTATTGGCTCTGTGCTGTTCTTTTTTTTCTTTTCTTCTCCAACATAAAACCTAATAAAGGGAAATAAACTTGAATGGAATAGAACAAAATAGCAAACCCAGAGCATTGAAAGAAAGAATTCAAATCGAAAGAACAGAATTTTTTTTTTGTTCCTGTCAGAGCCATATTGTAATAAGGGGTGAACTGAGAGAATGAAACAGAAAAATAGAACAAATAAAACAATTATGAAGAAAAAAAAAAAGTAGAAATATAGAAAATGCATAAAATACAATACAGACTGATTCTTTTTCTTTTCATTTTGTTTTATTTCATTCTGAATTTCATCACTCATCATTGCCATTACTTTTTTTTTCTTTTTCTGGTGTGTGTGTGTGTGTGTGTGTGTGTGTGTGTGTGTGTGTGTGTGTGTGTGTGTGTGTGTGTGTGTGAATATGTCTGTGTTAGTGTGTGTGTGTGTGTGTGTGTGTGTGTGTGTGTGTGTGTGTGTGTGTGTGTGTGTGTGTGTGTGTGTGTGTGTGTGTGTGTGAGTAAGTCTTTGTTTGTGTGTGAGTATGTGTGTGTGTGTGTGTGTGTGTGTGTGTGTGTGTGTGTGTGTGTGCGTGTGTGTGTGAGTGTGTCTGTATTAGTGTGTGTGTGTGTGTGTGTGTGTGTGTGTGTGTGTCTCCTAGTTAGATGTTGGTTCTGTTCTTTCTCAAATAAAGTGCAAAAAGCTAGATAAAATGAAATAATAGAAAAAACGTACGAAAGAAAAATATGAAAAAGATAAGCATTTCATTTTAAAAAAAATGTTGTTCAACAGGATAAGAAATCTAATGTCTGTTTATCTTTAATACATTATAACATTATTTTGTTTTGTTGCAGTAATTATTATTACATATTATTGCAATTACTTACTTTTTGTTTATAATAACACATCATTTTTTTGTGTTTGTTTGTTTTTTAAATCAAAATAGACTCGAATGAAATTGAATAACACAAAACAAATAGCAGACCCAAACCGCATTGAGAAAAAAAAAGGAAAGAAGATTAAACGGGGTTTCAAACACAACCCAACATTACGATAAGTAGTGAGACAAGAGAAGGGAACAGAAGAGACAAAACAGAGGGAGGGAGGGGGAGGGGGGGGAGGGGAGGGGTGGGGGTGTCACGACATGACGACTCACGTGAGGTGAGAGTGACGAGACAGAGGATGGGTGGATGGTGACAGTGGGGGGGTGGTGGTGGTGAGGAGGTGGAACGGAAGGGTCCTTTCTCCAGATTGACTCAGTAAAAGATCGTCAATCAGTCCAACAGCAGGATATACTTTCGTCGACATAGATGATGCCAATTGTCGCCACATTTTGCTGTACTTTTTTCTGTCCTAGGTTTATGTTGCAAATGAAACTGGTCAAGTCAAAATTATTTCAAGACGCTACTGACTTTGGATTCAACGTTGCCCGGCCGGGTGATTGTATGAGCGCCAGTGCTTAACTGTGCTTCTCAAAATGTTTTACTGCAGTACATTACAACACACTGAATGCATTTCACAGAAAGAGAGAATGATTATTGGATAGACTTCTAT
>NC_134890.1:16983067-16988067 GCF_041734735.1 Babylonia areolata
AACAGCTTTGTGAAAGAGATGGAGATGTTGGTAAGGGTGGTGGTGGTGGTGGTGGGTGGATCGATAGAGACACAGAGATAAAACATAAAGAAAGAAAAAAGAGGATGATCTCTGAGAGTACTCTGATTCATCGTCTGTATTGACCGGTAAATGGAAATCAATAAACGATGAACATTTCAACAAACAAAACAGAATGGAACAAAATGTAGTAAAAAGTAAATACAATGAAATGAAAAAAAAAAAAAAAAAAAAAAAAATTAAATAAACCACTGTGCTTAAATGGCGTAGAAAGAAAGTTCGTTTTTTTTTATATCAATTATTTGTCTTATTTTAAATTTCTATTTCACATCAATGCAGTTGTCATTTTTAATTACCTCTGCACTTTCCCAAATGAAACAAAAGAAAAGAATGCAGCATAGAATAAAATCAAATAAATTGTATTTCGGTTCAAAAATACGTGAAGCAAAAAAGTGACTCAAAAGGACGGTTTTTAACAAAAATACAATATCAAAATTAGAAAAAAACTATAAGAATGCGAAAGATCTAAAGACACAGGGGAAGGAAGGAGGAGGTGGAGAGTGTCACGACATGACGTGTCAGGACAGAAGGTGAAAGTGATGAGACAGAGGGTGGGTGGTGAGTGTGAAGGAGGTGGAACGGGAGAGTGTGCTTACAGATTTAATCAGTAATAGTCAGTCACACGGCATGACAGTTTCAGCCAGTGGTATCTGCTGTTCATCATCTCACTTGTCTACTGTAAGGAAAAAAAAAAATGACCGAAGCTGTTCAAGATACGACTGGTCTTGGATCCGTTTTCTTTCTTTCTTTCTTTTTGTATGGACACAAGTGATTTCTTGTGCTTTTGAAAGTGCGTTAGCATGCAACATAACATAGTATTTCATTACAGTTGACACAGTGGAAAAAAAAACCCAAACAAACAAGGTTATCAGATAGAGTGTGAAGACTCTCATTTGTTTACTTTTTATTGAAGCTGGTCAGATGTGACTGGGGTGTTTTTTTTTTTCTATCTATATGGACATTACTAATTGTTTGTGCTTGTGAAAGTACATAAGTAAGCAGCAGAACATAGTTTCATTACATCTGACACAGTGGGGAAAAATGGTTATCAGATAGTTTTTAGAGAGGACAAGAGAAGAGAGGACATAGAGATAGAGAGGTCTCCCAACACACACTGAGAGGCAAATATAAATCTTCCTTTATTCCCAGATGATTTGTTTTTGGCAGGCTGAAATTGACAAACAATCCACGATAAAAAAAAAAAAAAAGAAGAAGAAGGAAACATTATTCGAATAGGGTGTAAAATACAAAAATATGTTTCTGTGTGTTATATTTTCTTTTGTTACAACTACCCCATTCCCCCAACGGCGTCCTCCTTTTCAATTCTGTTTTTAGTCTTTTATAACCAAGGGTGAATAGACTTAAAATCAGATAAATCAAATTTCATTTTCTTATTCTGGATTTTATTCTGCATCATAGATTTTGTCTTTCTTTTGTATTGGCCCTGCGCTTTTTTTAATTTTTTTTTTTAGAGGAAGCATGATAAAGCGAAATAAAAGAAAACAAACAGCAAACCAAGGACGTTCAAAGAAAATGAATTCTGATGGAAATAACGCAAAAAACAAAACACAATAAAAAACTAAACCATAACCCTACAGTAAGGAGTGAAACAGGAGAAGGAGAAAGATCAAAAAACAGACAAAGAAAGTAGATAAAGTGGAATAAGATAGAACTGAAATGTGATAACATAAAAAAAGCAATACAGAATCAAACGGAAAAAAAACAACACATAAACTAGACCAATCCTAAAAAAAAAAAAATAAAAAAATAAAAAAAATAAATAAAGGACTTTTTTTCTGGATTTCATTGCACATCATTGCGATTCCTTTTTTTTGTATTGTGATTTTTTGTTTGTTTGTTGTTTTTTTCCTGGATGTCATTATTACCTCTGTGCTTTCTCAGCTAAAATGCAATTTACCGAGATAAGATGAAATAAAACAAACAGCAAAGCAGAAAGAGGAAAACATGATAAAAAGTAAAATCAATACAGCAATTAAAGAAAATAAACTAAAAAACCCTAACTTGATATATATACATTTTTTATCATAGAAAACTGGTGCATTAAGTACAGAGTGATAGAGATTGAAATAGACATGGAGGGGGGTGATGCGGGGATTTGGGGTGGGGGCGATGTAAGGAAGTGGATAGTGTCGCGACTTGACCTGTCACGAGAGCGTAAGTGTAATGAGGAGTGATGTGAAGTGACACTGACTGAAACACACAAGAGTAGCAAGCAGAAAAAAAAACACACACAAAAAAAAACCACAAAAACAAACAACAAAAACAAACAAAAAACAAAAAAAAAGCTTGAAAAGCTTCCACTTGGACAGTGACAGTTGACATCATTGTATGTTTCTCATTCGACACCCTCCCTCCAACTATCACACACACACACACACACACACACACACACACACACACACACACACATATATATATATATATATATATATATATATATATATATATATACACATATTTCTCGTGTCAATCCATTTGATCTCATTCAAGCAGGATAAGAGAAGATTATTATCACATGTATTTTTGAGTGAGAGAGAGAGAGAGAGAGAGAGAGAGAGAGAGAGAGAGAGAGAGATGTTGGGGCATACCCCAGTTCATCATCCGGTTGATCAGTAAAAAATGTTTTGCTTCATTCCCCGGAGATTTGCGATTGGCATGTTAAAAATGATGAACCATTGATAAAGTAGAAAAAAAAAGAAGTAAAATAAAACGAAATAAAGTAAGAAGTAAAAAAAAAAAATCAAATAAATGATTATTTGATTTCTATAAAAAAAAGAAAGAAAAGTGTTGAATTTATCTTCTTTTGTTCATTTTGTTTCACATTATTTTGCCATTTTGAATGGAATGAAATCGTCATATTTATTCCACACAAATCTGATTACCTACTTTGTATCAGATCTACATTTTCTCTAATTAAACAAAGAAAAGTAAAATAAAGTACAATGAATCTGAAACAAATAGCAAACCAAAATGCAGACAAACAACCTGCTCAAAAGATCCAGTTTTTTTTTAAACACCAAAACGAACATCGTGATAAGGACTGAGACAGGAGTAGGAATGGATCTAAACAGACAGGAGAAGGAAAGGGGAAGGGAGAGAGGGGAAGGGGGTGTCACGACATGACGTGTCACATGAGGTAAGAATGATGAGACAGAGATAGGTGGGGGGTGGAGAGGGGAGTAGTGGAGGAATTGGAACAGGATGGTGCGTTATTCAGCCGTACTCAGAAAAGATCGTCAATCAATCCCGCGACATAACCATTTAATCGACAATGCTGATAGCGTTTGTTGTCCAGTGCTTCCTGGCCTATTGTTGTCACGAAAACTGGTCGTTTGCTCTTGAGTCGGCCCGAGTTTGCTGTTTCAATGGACTGGAACACACTCCTGTTCTCATCAAGAAAATGTGCTAAAGAGCAGTAGTTCACATGATGTACAGTTGACAGAATGACAGAAGCTACTTCTGGGACAGACGTGAGAGAGAGAGAGAGAGAGAGAGAGAGAGAGAGAGAGAGAGAGAGAGAGAGAGAGAGAGAGAGAGAGAGAGAGAGAGAGAGAGAGAGAGAGAAGGGGGGAGGGTGGAGAAAAGAAAGGAGAAGAGAAAACAGATAGAGAGGTTGGCTATGGATATAAGGGATCACCCACACTCCACACTATTGTGCGATCCTATCGATCAGGAGATGAAAAATATTCCTGTATTCCCTGAAGATTTGCATTGGGAAGGCTGAAATAATGAATAGAAAAGAAGTAAAGAAATAAAATAGGATAAAATATAAATACATTTTATAGAAGACGAATAATAATAAAATGAAGATGTTTAACTCATTTATTTTATTTCAGTTTATTTCGTCTTAATTTATTTCAATTCTGTTTTCTATTATTCTAAATTTCATTAAACTTCATTGTGATGACTCTTTTGTGTTTCGTGTATTCTTTTTAATTGTTTGTTTTAGGCTGTTGTTAATATGCTTGTATTACTTTTGTTCTTTTTCTTGATTTTTTTTTTTTGTTTTGTTTTTTTTGTTGTTGTTGTTGTTGATAAATGCAATAAAATGAGAGTGATGGGAAAGGGGTGTGGCGATAAAGGGGAAAAGAGAGGAAACCCTGAGAGAAAAAGATTTCCAAGCACACTTTAATTCATCATTCCTATCATTTGCCCAAGAAAAATCTTTTTAGTTCCTTGATGATTTGCATTTGGCTGCTCAGAGATGATGAACAGTCGGCGAAATAACCCACCTCCCAAAAACAACAACAACAACAGCATTACAATAAATAATGCTACGAAAATTAAAAATAATGAGAAACAATGGCATAATCAAGGAGATGAATATGATAAACCCCAATGGGAATAATTATTTTCTAATTATTTCAGTTGGTTTTGCTTTATTCATTCGTGTCTTCATCCAATAAAGTTACACAAATTATAACAGAATGATTGATATCAAACTTGATATGAGTGCATGGATATCTGATGGAACTGAGCATGATGTTAACGTGTTCAACAAGCGCGGTTTATGAGAGTGGAGCTGACGTTGACGAATATACAAGAACGTTTTGTGCAAGTGGACCTGACGTTGTTGTGTTTACAAGAACGTATTGTGGAAGTGGACCTGACGTTGACAAATGCGCAAGAACGTTTTGTGGAAGTGGACCTGACGTTGTTGTGTTTACAAGAGACGTTTTGTGGAAGTCTACCTGACGTTGTTGTTTACAAGAACATTTTGTGGAAGTGGACCTGAGGCTGACACATTTACAAGATAGCGTTGTGGAACAGAGCCTGACGTTAACGTGTTGTGGAACAGAGCCTGACGTTGACGTGTTCTACAAGAACGTGTTGTGGAACAGAGCCTGACTTTGACATGTTCTACAAGAACGTGTTGTGGAACCTCAGCTTGACATTGATAT
>NC_134890.1:16993067-17008067 GCF_041734735.1 Babylonia areolata
GAGGAAAACCTGAGAGAAAAAGATCTCCAAGCACACTTTGATTCATCATTCCTATCATTTGCCCAAGAAAAATCTTTTTAGCTCCTTGATGATTTGCATTTGGCTGCTCAGAGATGATGAACAGTCGGTCGACGAAATAACCCACCTCCCCAAAACAACAATAACAACAACATCACAATAAATAATGCTACGAAAATTAAAAATAATGAGAAACAATGGCATAATCAAGGAGACGAATATAATTAACTCCGAGGGGAATAATTATTTTCTAATTATTTCAGTTGGTTTTGCTTTATTCATTCATGTCTTCATCCAATAAAGTTACACAAATTATAACAGAATGATTGATATCAAACTTGATATGAGTGCATGGATATCTGATGGAGCTGAGCATGATGTTAACGTGTTCAACAAGCGCGTTTTATGAGAGTGGAGCTGACGTTGACGAATATACAAGAACGTTTTGTGCAAGTGGACCTGACGTTGTTGTGTTTACAAGAACGTATTGTGGAAGTGGACCTGACGTTGACAAATGTGCAAGAACGTTTTGTGGAAGTAGATCTGAGGCTGACACATTTGCAAGATAGCGTTGTGGAACAGAGCCTGACGTTGACGTGTTCTACAAGAACGTGTTGTGGACAGAGCCTGATGTTGACGTGTTCTACAAAAACGTGTTGTGGAACAGAGCCTGATGTTGACGTGTTCTACAAGAACGTGTTGTGGACAGAGCCTGACGTTGACGTGTTTTACAAGAACGTGTTGTGGAACAGAGCCTGACGTTGACATGTTCTACAAGAACGTGTTGTGAAACTCAGCTTGACATTGACATTGAATACATAAACATTTTGTGGAACTGAACTTGACATTGACATGGAATACATGAAGGTGTTAAGGAAGTGCACTGACGTTGACGGAGTAATACAAGAACGTTTTGTTGTGGAATCGGAACGAACGTTGACTTGTACTCAGGTTATGGACACAATGTGGTCTGTGAGTCTGAACAGAAAGGGGGGATGTGTGAGGAGTTGTCACTGTTGTGAGTTCGTGCAGACAGTGTGTGAGAAGTGTAAGGCTTCGTGATTTCGATCTGCGTTTCAGCTCATGGTGATAACAGTTGTCACCACAGACCCCCTCCCTCCCTCCTTCCTCACTGTTGCGTTCTGCCGTCTTTTTCTGCTCTTTGAGTATACGTCAACATGAAGAACTGTTATTACAAAACTTAATTGTTTTAACCTGAATTTTGCCCGCTCTGTTTTCTGTTTCGTGATGTGCGTCATCTATTTGATAAAGACAAGAGCGAACAAATGGGAGTAAAAATTAGAAAGAAATTAAGAATGATTTTGATATCAAAATTTGAAAGCATTCCCCCTTTTGGTTCTTCCCTAATCCGATTTCTCCTTACTTTTTTATGGAATTGGTTTTTGTCATATTTGGGAGAGGGGAGGATTAATTCATTTATTTCATTGACTGTTCATCATTTCTGAGCACAGGAATATGAATTATCAGATATCGTTTTTTTTTCTAATTGGCTGATCAGTGAAAGTGAGGAATTACCGTGTGCAAGGAAATGTCTCTCTTGCAGTCTCTTTTCCTTTCTGTCTGTCTGCTTCTGTCTCTGTTTCTTTCTGACTCTCTCTGTCTTTCTCTGTCTCCTCTCTCTGTCTGTCTGTCTCTATATATTTTTCATACACAGAAACACAGACACACACACACAGACGCACGCACACACACACACACACACACACACACACACACACACGTATACACACACAGGTTCGTATGAACGCGCGCAAACACACGCATGCATACACACAAACACACACACGCACACATACACAGATGGACACACGTGCACACGCGACTGACAGCATACTGAGTATCAGATGGGCCCGCTTCAGAAAAAAAAACCCACATGTATACATGCAATAGAAGCATATACTATCAAAACTTTAAGATATGTTCCTATGTTAATAATTTATAGATTGTAAATAGACATTCAAAACAATCAGATCCCCAAAAGTCGCTGTGCAGTTTCAACTTAAAAAAAAAAAAGAAAAAAAAAAAAAAAAAAAAGAAAGAAAAGCGAAGAAAAACAGGGAGAGGGCGAAAAGCAAATGTCATCAGTTTAGTCACTGAAACTGTGAAACTTCAGGGCGAAATTTAGCGATTCAATCAGGATAAATAACCCTCCTGTTCCACCTACCCCACTCTCACCTCCGACCTTCTGTCTCATCACGTGACACGTCATGTCGAGACAACTCCCACCTCCTCCCTTTCCCTGTCTCCTTTGTTCTCTTTCCTTCATCGGTCTCACTCCGTACTGGTTTTTGTGTGTGTGTGTGTGTGTGTGTGTGTGTGTGTGTGTGTGTGTCTGTGTGTGTGTGTGTGTGTGTGTCTGTGTGTGTGTGTGTGTGTGTGTGTGTGTGTGTGTGTGTGTGTGTGTGTGTGTGTGTGTGTGTGTGTGTGTGTGTGTGTGTGTGTGTGTGTGTGTGTGTGTGTGTGTGTGTGTGTGTGTGTGTGTGTGTGTGTGTGTGTGTGTGTGTGTGTGTGCGCGCGCGCTTAGAGTTGACTTCATCAAGATTTTGTGCCTTATAAATATTAGTAGTAGTAGTAGTGTTTTTATGTATTTATCTGTTATTTTTATTCATTTATTTTACTTATTAATTTTTTTTTCTTCTCAAGGCCTGACTAAGCACGTTGGGTTACGCTGCTAGTCAGGCATCTGCTTGGCAGATGTGGTGTAGCGTATATGGATTTGACCGAACGCAGTGACGCCTCCTTGAGCTACTGATACTGATACTGTTCGTCTCTTTCGGGTTTTTGTTGTTGTTGTTGTTGTTGTTGTTGTCTGTTTCCTTCTTCTGTTCTGAGTTTTATCTTTGATCTAGGTTTAAACTCTAAGTCATTCTCCTTTGTTTGTTTCTCTTAATCTATTTCATTTCGCTCTATTTTGTTTTGTTTGAGAAAACGCAGAGCCGATACAAATGATGAGTAATCATTGTGATGTGTAATGTAACCCAGAATAAAAAGGAATATAGTGAAAATGAAACAAACAAAACACTTTATTATTTCATTTCCCTTCACATAATCCATTTCTTTCATTTCATAGATTGTTCAAGGCTTTCAGCTTTCTAAATGCAAATGATCCAGGAATGAAGGAAGATCGCTATTTGCTGATCAACAGAGACGATGAAGAAGAGTGTGTTCAATGATCTGTCCGCTCCACCCTCCCCTTCTTGATCTCTCTTCACCGTTCTCTTCCACTCGGTCAAAATTGATTGATTGATTGATGTGGATACTTCTATAGCGCCTATCCTCGGTCAGAGACCAAGCTCTAAGCGCTTGACATACACGGCGACATTTGCACCACAGGCTGCCTACCTGGGTAGAGCCGACCGACGGCTGCCACTGGGCGTTCATCATTCGTTTCCTGTGTCATTCAATCAGATTTCAGACGCACACACATACACACTCAGACAGACATGTAACATTTTACGTGTATGACCGTTTGTTTTTTATTTACCCCGCCATGTAGGCAGCCATACTCCGTTTTCGGATGTGTGCATGCTGGGTATATTCTTGTTTCCATAACCCACCGAACGCTGACATGGATTACAGGATCTTTAACGTGCGTATTTGATCTTCTGCGTGCGCGTACACACGAAGGGGGTTCAGGCACTAGCAGGTCTACACATATGTTGACCTGGGAGATCGGAAAAATCTCCACCCTTTACCCACCAGGTGCACCGAGATTCGAACCCAGGACCCTCAGATTGAAAGTCCAGCCCTTTAACCATTCGGCTATTGCACCCGAGCGTGGGTTCTACCACTGTCTAACCCTTTCTTTGGGGGAGAAGAGGTGTCTGTTTGTGATCACACAAACAATAATGGCACAGTGCAGTGCCAGTCGCATTTTAAAAATTGCGGTGCGCTGTCGATATAAGCAGTGAAGACTAGGAGAGAATCAGCAGAAAAAAAAAAAAAAAAAAAAAAAAAAAAAAAAAAAAAAAAAAAAAAAAAAAAAACTGGCAGCCACTGTTATGAACGTTTCTTGCTGAAACTCTCAGGCTTTAGGATTGACTGACGATCTTTTTTTTCTGATTCAATCTGGATAACGGAACCTCTTATTCCACCTCCCCCACTGTCACCACCCTACCCTCTGTTCTCGTCACTGTCACCTCACGTGTGAAGTCATGCCCTGATGCCCCCCCACCCCCGCCCCAACCCCTCCCCCCTCCTCCCCTCCCCCGCCCCCCTTCCTTCTCCTGTTTCTTCCCTTCTTTCATCTCACTCCATACTGTTAACTTGTGTTTTTGTTACAAAACGGTCTTTTTGATCTGGTTTTATATTCACATCCTCTGGATTTGTTTCTCTTTTTGTGTGAAATTCGTTCTATTTCATCTCGATTCCATTTTGTCAGAGGAAGTGCAGAGCCAGCACACATAAACATGCAAACAAAAGGAATGGGTAATCGCAGTGATGTGTAATGAACATGGGAAAAATTCCAGGTTGATGTTATAGCTTATACTTTTTTTTTCATGATCACACTCGTACCCTCCCAGATGGAAATCGCCTAGAAATGAGGGAACGGTTCTATTTGCTGATCATAGGGACGGTGACTACGATGGTGCCAGTTGATCATTCCTTTCATTTCCCTCTGTCTCTCTCTCTCTTTCTAGTGATATCCTCTCTCCACACCCTCTCTGTCTCTCAATGATAACTCTATCCGATAAACCTTGTGTCTCATTCTGTTACAATACAACACATAATATGTATTTGCATTTGAATCAACACAAAGAGCAAGCACTCACACAACACCAGTCACATTCTATTCTAGCAAAAGAGGAACAGAAAAAAAGGAGAGAAAAAAAAGACAGATAAATAAAAATAGAATAACAGCAAATGCCATCAGCTTTGTCACTGAAACTGTCATGTTGTAGGGTTGACTGACGATCATTACTGGCTCAACTGGATAAGGGACCCTCCAATTGTATTTGTATTTCTTTTTATCACAACAGATTTCTCTGTGTGAAATTCGGGCTGCTCTCCCCAGGGAGAGCGCGTCGCTACACCACAGCGCCACCCATTTTTTGGTATTTTTTTCCTGCATGCAGTTTTATTTGTTTTTTTCCTATCGATGTGGATTTTTCAACAGAACTTTGCCAGGAGCAACCCTTTTGTTACCGTGGGTTCTTTTACGTGCGCTAAGTGCATGCTGCACACGGGACCTCGGTTTATCGTCTCATCCGAATGACTAGTGTCCAGACCACCACTCAAGGTCTAGTGGAGGGGGAGAAAATATCGGCGGCTGAACCATGATTCGAACCAGCGCGCTCAGATTCTCTCGCTTCCTAGGCGGACGCGTTACCTCTAGGCCATCACTCCACTCCACGTCCCCCCACCGTTACCACCCACGCTGTGTCTCATCACTCTCACCTCTCGTGACACGTCATGCCCTGATACTCTCTCTCTCCTCACTGTCAACTTGTGTTTTTTGTTAAAAGCGGTCCGTTTGAACTGGTTTTATATTTACATCCTTGTGATTTGTTCCTTTTTTGTGTGAAAATCATTTGTTTAATCTCGTTTATTTTCATTGGAGGAAGTGCAGAACCAGCACGCATAAACATGCAAACAAAATGCATGGGTAATCGCAGTGATGTGCAATGGACATGAGAAAAATTTTGGGTTGATGTTATAGCTTTTATATAAACCTTTTTTTTTCTCTCTTTTATACCAGGATCACCATTTTCACCCTGCCAGATACAAGTCATCAATGAAGGAACATTTTGATTTGCCGTTCAATAGAGGTGATGAATGAGATGGTGCAAGTTGATCATTCCCCTCCCTTTCTCTCTGTCTCTGTCTCCGTGTCTGTCTGTCTTTCTCTCTGTATCTCTCTTTCTCTGTCTCTCTCTTTCTCTGTCTCTCTCTCTCTCTCTCTCTCTCTCTCTCTCTGTCTGCGCACTCCCTCTCTGTCTCTGTCTCTCTTTATCTCTCTCTTCGGGATCTCTCCTCTCTGCCCTCCCTCTCTTCCTCTTGATCACGATTCTATCCACTAAACCCCGTGTCTCATCTATGACAATGCAACACATATGCATTTGACTCAACACAAACAGCAAACACCCATGCAACACCAGTTACATTCCATCATAACAGAACAGGAACAAAAACAACAACAACAACAACAAATAAAAAAAAAATATAAAAAAAAAACCCAGCAGCAAATGCCATCAGCTTTATTACTGAAACTGTCTTGTTGTGGGATTGACTGACGATCTTCGCGGGTTCAATCTAGATAACTGACCCTCCTGTTACACCCTCCACCAGTCTCACCACCCACCCTCTGTCTCATCTCTCTCACCTCTCGTGACACGTCATGTCATGACACACTCCTGCCTTCTCTCCCCCACACCCCCCACCTCCCTTCCCCTCTATCTTTCTTTCTTCCATCTCACTCCTTCCTTTCAACTTGTGTTTTTGTTTAAAACTGTCCGTTTGATCTGGTTTTATATTCACAGCCTTTTGATTTGTTACTTTGTTTTATCTGGTTTTATATTAACATCCTTTTCGTTTGTTACTTTCTTTGTGAAATTCGTTCTATTTCATCTCAGTCCATTTTTTTTGTTGGAGAAAGTGCAGAACCAGCACACATAAACATGCAAACAAAATAAATGGGTAATTGCAGAGATGTGCAATGAACATGGGAAAAAAATGTAGGTTGATGTAAGAGCTTTTATATAAACTTTTTTTCCCTTTTATATCATGATCACATTTTTAAGCAGTTAGATGCAAATCTTCAAGAAATGAAGGAACATTCTTATTTGCTGATCAATAGGGACGGTGAATGAGATAGTGCTAGTTGACCATTCCCTCCATTTCTTTCTCTCTCTCTCTCTCTCTCTCTCTCTGTCTCTCTCTTTTATAGTGATCTCTCTTCTCTGCACCCCCTCTCTATCTCTCAATTATAACTCTATCCGATCAACCTTGTGTTTGATTCTGTTGCAGTACAATACATATACATTTGCCTTAACACAAAGAGCAAACACTTAGGCAACATCGGTCATATTCCATTTTAGCAGAACAGGAACAGTGAAAAAAAACAAAAAAAACCAAACCAACAAATAAATAAACAAAAAAACAAAACAGCAGCAAATGCCATCAGCTTTATTACTGAAACTGTCTTGTTGTGGGATTGACTGACGATCTTCGCGGGTTCAATCTAGATAACTGACCCTCCTGTTACACCCTCCACCAGTCTCACCACCCACCCTCTGTCTCATCTCTCTCACCTCTCGTGACACGTCATGTCATGACACACTCCTACCTTCTCCCCCCCTCCCTCCCTTCCTCTCTCTCTTTCTTTCTTCCATCTCACTCCTTCCTTTCAACTTGTGTTTTTGTTTAAAACTGTCCGTTTGATCTGGTTTTATATTCACAGCCTTTTGGTTTGTTACTTTGTTTTATCTGGTTTTATATAAAGATCCTTTTCGTTTATTACTTTCTTTGTGAAATTCGTTCTATTTCATCTCAGTCCATTTCTGTTGGAAAAAGTGCAGAACCAGCACACATAAACATGCAAACAAAATAAATGGGTAATTGCAGTGATGTGCAATGAACACGGGAAAAAATGTAGGTTGATGTAAGAGCTTTTATATAAACTTTTTTTCCCCCCACTTTTATATCATGATCACATTTTTTTAAGCAGTTAGATGCAAATCGTCAAGAAATGAAGGAACATTCTTATTTGCTGATCAACAGGGACGGTGAATGAGATGGTGCTAGTTGATCATTCCCTCTCTCTCTCTCTCTCTCTCTCTCTCTCTCTCTCTCTCTCTCTCTCTCTCTCTCTCTCTCTCTCTCTCTCTCTCTCTCTCTCTCTCTCTCTCTCTCTCTCTCTTTTATAGTGATCTCTCTTCTCTGCACCCCCTCTCTATCTCTCAATTATAACTCTATCCGATCAACCTTGTGTTTGATTCTGTTGCAGTACAACACATATACATTTGCGTCAACACAAAGAGCAAACACTCAGGCAACACCGGTCATAATTATTCCATTTTAGCAGAACAGGAACAGCGAAAAAAAAACAACGAAACAAACAAACAAATAAACAAACAAAAAATAACAACGAAAACAAAACAGCAGATGCCATCAGCTTTATTACTGAAACTGTCTTGTTGTGGGATTGACTGACGATCTTCGCGGGTTCAATCTAGATAACTGACCCTCCTGTTACACCCTCCACCAGTCTTACCACCCACCCTCTGTCTCATCTCTCTCACCTCTCGTGACACGTCATGTCATGACACACTCCTACCTCCCCCCCCCCTCCCTTCCCCTCTCTCTTTCTTTCTTCCATCTCACTCCTTCCTTTCAACTTGTGTTTCGTTTAGATCTGGTTGAAAATGCACAGCCTTTTGATTTGTTACTTTTTTGTTATCTAATTTCATATTCACATGGTTCTGATTTGTTACTTTTTTTTGTTTTCTAATTTCATTTTTACATCTTTCTGTATTTGTTACTTTTGTGTGAAATGCGTTCTATTTCATCTCAGTCCATTTTTTGTTGGAGAAAGTGCAGAACCAGCACACATAAACATGCAAACAAAATAAATGGGTAATTGCAGTGATGTGCAATGAACATGGGAAAAAAATGTAGGTTGATGTAAGAGCTTTTATATAAACTTTTTTTCCCCCACTTTTATATCATGATCACTTTTTTTTTTAAGCAGTTAGATGCAAATCTTCAAGAAATGAAGGAACATTCTTATTTGCTGATCAATAGGGACGGTGAATGAAATGGTGCTAGTTGATCATTCCCTCCCTCTCTCTCTCTCTCTCTCTCTCTCTCTCTCTCTGTCTCTCTCTTTTATAGTGATCTCTCTTCTCTGCACCCCCTCTCTATCTCTCAATTATAACTCTATCCGATCAGCCTTGTGTTTGATTCTGTTGCAGTACAACACATATACATTTGCGTCAACACAAAGAGCAAACACTCAGGCAACACCGGTCATAATTATTCCATTTTAGCAGAACAGGAACAGCGAAAAAAAACGAAACAAACAAACAAATAAGCAAACAAAAAATAACAACGAAAACAAAACAGCAGCAAATGCCATCAGCTTTATTACTGAAACTGTCTTGTTGTGGGGTTGACTGACGATCTTCGCGGGTTCAATCTAGATAACTGACCCTCCTGTTACACCCTCCACCAGTCTCACCACCCACCCTCTGTCTCATCTCTCTCACCTCTCGTGACACGTCATGTCATGACACACTCCTACCTTCTCTCTCCCCCACACACACCCCACCTCCCTTCCCCTCTATCTTTCTTTCTTCCATCTCACCCCTTCCTTTCAACTTGTGTTTCGTTTAGATCTGGTTGAAAATGCACAGCCTTTTGATTTGTTACTTTTTTGTTATCTAATTTCATATTCACATGGTTCTGATTTGTTACTTTTTTTTGTTTTCTAATTTCATTTTTACATCTTTCTGTATTTGTTACTTTTGTGTGAAATGCGTTCTATTTCATCTCATTCTCACCTTACTGAAGAAAGTGCAGACCCAGCACACATAAACATGCAAACAAAATAAATGGGTAATCGCAGTGATGTGTAATGAACGTGGGGAAAATTTCAGGTTGATGTTAGAGCTTTGACATAAACCTTTTTTTTTTTTTTATTATGATCACTATTTTCACCCTGCCAGATGCAAGTCATCAAGGAATGAAGGAACATTCTTATTTGTGCCGATCGATAGGGGTGATGGATAAGATGGTGCAAGTTGATCATTCCCTCCCTCCCTCCGCAACCCCTCACTCTCCCTATCAATCTCTTTCTATCGACCCATCCTCTCCCCCCCCCCCCCCCCCCGCCCGCCCGCCCGGCCCCCCGCACCTTCCCCCCCCCCTCTCTCCCTCTCTCTCTCTCTGTCTCTCTCAGAAATCTGTCCAATAAACATTGTGTCTCATTCTGTCATAATAGAACACGTATGCATTTGCGTGCACACAAAGCACAAACACTCGCACAACACCAGTCACATTCCATTTCCGCAGAACACGGACAAAAAAAAAAAAAAAAAAAAAAAAAAAAAAAGCTAACGCCATCAGCTTTATCGCTGAAACTGTCATGCTGTGGGATTGACTAACGATCTGTGCGAGTTCAATCTGGATAACGGGGCCATCCCGCTCCACCTCCCTCACTCTCACCACCCACCCTCTGTCTCATCACTCTCACCTCTCGTGACACGTCATGTCGTGACACTCCCCTCCTCCTCCTCCTCCTCCTCCTCCTCCTCCTCTCCCCCTCCCCTTCCCTTTCATTTCTCTCCTTCTTCTGTCTCACTCCTTACTGTTCCTCCCTTCCCCCGTCTTTTTTTTTTTATCATTATTTTTTATAATCTCTTTCATTCTCCTGTTTTGAGCTTTATCTTTGATGAAGGTTTTATCTTTATGTTATTCTCCTTTATTTGTTTGTTTCTCTTCATTCTGTTTCATTACGATCTGTTTTGTTTTGTTTGAGGAAACGTCTGATACAAATGATGATTAATAGCTGTGGTGTGTAATGCAGTTCAGAATAAGAAAATGGAGCATAGTATAAAAAAAGAAGAAGAAGAAGAAAAAGAAACAAACAAAACGCATTATTGTTTTATTTCCCCTCACACAATCCATATATTTCATTTCATAGATTGTTCAAGGCTTTCAGCTTTCTAAATGCAAATGATCCAGGAATCAAGAAAGATTTGCTATTTGCTGATCAACAGAAACGATGAAGAAGAGTGTGTTCAGTGATCTGCCTCTCTCCATCTTCCCCTTCTTGTTCTCTCTTCAGCGTTCTCTTCCATTCGGTCAAATGGATTGTGAGTTCTTCCACTCTCTAAACCCTTCCATTGGAGGAGCAGAGGTGTCTGTTTGTGATCACACAAACACTAATGACACAGTGCTGTACCCATTGCATTTTGAAATTGACTGACCGCTGTCAATGAAAAAAAAAAAAAAAAGAGAAGTCTAGGAGAGAACTACCAGCTATTGTTATGAGCTTTTGTCGTTGAAACACTCAAGCTTTAGAATTGAGTGACGATCTTTTTTTTTTCTGCTTCGATCTGGATAACGGAACCTTCTATACCACCTTCCACCAATCTCAACACTCAATCTCTGCCTCATCACTCTCTCTTCACGTGACAGGTCATGCCATGATACTCCCCTCCCCACCTCACCCACCCCCATCACCACCCCCACCCTCTCATGTCTCTTCCCTCCTTCCATCTCACTTCTTACTGTCAACTTGTGTTTTGTTAAAAAAAAAAACAGTCCGTTTGATCTGGGTTTTATATTCACATCATTTTGATTGGTTGTGTTTTGTGATCTGATTTTATTATCACATCCTTTTGATTGGTTGTGTTTTGTGATCTGATTTTATTATCACATCCTTTTGATTGGTTGTGTTTTGTGATTTGATTTTATATTCACATCCTTTTGATTTGTTACTTTTTTTGGGCGGTGGGGGGTGGGTGGGTGGGTGGTGGTGGTGGGGGAATTCGTTCTATTTCGTTTCATTCCGTTTTATTGGGGAAAGAGCAGAGCCAGCATACATAAACATGCAAACAAAATGAATGCGTAATCGCAGTGATGTGTAATGAACTAGGAAAAATGTTCTAGATTGATGTCATAGCTTTTTCATAACCCCTTTTTCATTCATATGCATGATCATAATTTTCACTCTAACAGATGCAAGTCATCAAGGAATGAAGGAACATTCTTATTTGCTGATCAACAGGGGTGATGGATAAAATGGTGCTAGTTGATCATTCCCTCCCTCCCTCTTCTCCCCTCCCTCCTTCTATCCATCCATACCTTTCTATCGATCCATCCTCTCTGCCCCCCCCCCCCCCCCCCCCCCCCCCCCCCCCCTCTCTGTTTCTCTCTTTGAACTCTGTCCGATAAACATCGTGTCTCATTCTGTCATAATAGAACACGTATGCATTTGCCCTAATACAAAGAGCAAGCGCAAACGCAAGACCAGTCACATTCAATGTTCGCGTAGCGGGGGGAACAGGGAAAGGTGACAGTAAATGTCATCAGATTTATCACAGAAACTGTCACACGCTAAGTTGGGCTGACTGACGATCTTCACTGGTTCGATCTGGATAACGGATCCTTCCTGTTCCACCTCCTCCGTCATGTCCTGACACTTCCCCTTCCCCCCTCCCCCTCGCCCCCCCCTCCCCCCTCCCCACCTCCTCCCCTTCCTTTCCTTCCCCTGCCTCTTTTGATCTCTTCCGTTCTCCTGTCTCACTGCTTATCGTAATGTTGGGTGGGCTTCATGTTTGACAATTTCTGTTTGTTTGGTGGAGGTTTTTTTTTTGTTTTTTGTTTTTTTTCAGTTGGTTATATTTTGTTTAACTGAGAATAGAAAGTGTCAACAGAAGAAATGGTTATCGAGCTGATGTGAAAGGAAAGTCCAAGTGAGCTTTTATGATTTTTGAATAGAAATGAAAGAAAACTTAATTTGTATGTTTTTTTTTTCATTGAATAATGTATTATGTTTTATTGTACATTTTCTATCATTCCATATCATTTCATTTCATTTTTTTAATAAAAAAAAACTACATTTCTTTTTCTATTTTCTTCCTTGCAATTTTTTGTCATTTCTACCCTGCCAAATGCAAATTACGGGGAGATAATGCATGATTTCATTTTTCGTATTTACTGGGATGACGAAAATATGTGCCATGAATGATGTCTCTCTGTCTATGTCTGTCTGTCTGTCTGTCTGTCCGTCCGTCTGTCTGTCTTTCTCTCTTCTCACTCTCAACCTCTCTCTTCTCACTCTTCATCTCTGTCTCACCTACAGAACTTGATAACCACTCTCCCCCATTCTGTAAAATGAAAAGTAAAACAGACTGAAAGAGAAAGGAGAAACAAAAAAAAATTGTAACGCATAATGGCATGGAATGTCGACATTCTCATCATTCATGCTCTCAGGATTTTTGACTTCTTTACAATCATCTGTGTGGAGAACACGCCCATTCTCCCCCCCCCCCCCCCCCCCCACGCACACCCCACCCCCACCCCCTCCACTACCTCCCTTCCTCCATGCCCTCTCCTTCTAATTCATCAGTTCTCCTCTCCTTCCCCTCACTTACTCTCCACTCGGTCTCTCCACTCATAGTGATAACACATTTCCGCTCTCTCTTCACTCATTCACTCCGCTCGTGATGACAAAAAAAAACGTCCTCTATCCCTTTACTGATTTTCTCCACTCATTACGATAAAAGAATGTCATTGTCCCTCGCTTCTCACTCAATCTCTCCACTCACGGTGATAACAAATGTCCTTCCCTCTCTTCTCTCATTCTCTCCACTCATGGTGACAACACATTCTCTCGTCATTCAATCTCTCCATTCATGATGACAACTCTTCCCCCTCCCTTTAATCGGTCTCTCCACACAAAGCGATAACACTTTTCTGTTTTCTCTCTTCATTCATTCTCGACACTTGTGATGATAAAAAAGTCCTCTCTCTCTTTCCTGATTTTCTCCACTCATTACGATAAAAGATATTGTCCCTCGCTTCACTCAGTCTCTCCACTCATGGTGAGAATAAATGTCCTTCCCTATCTTCTCTAAATCTCTCCATTCATGGTGACAACACATTCTCCCTCTCTCTTCTCTCATTCTCTCCACTCATGGTGACAACACATTCTTCCTCTCTTCACTCAATCTCTCCACTCATGGTGATAACAAATGTCCTTCCCTCTCTTCTCTCAATCTCTCGATTCATGATGACAACACTTCCTCGTCCTTTAATCGGTCTCTCCACACAAAGCGATAACGCATTTCTATTTTCTCTCTTCATTCATTCTCGACACTTGTGATGATAAAAAAGTCCTCTCTCTCTTTCCTGATTTTCTCCACTCATTACGATAAAAGATATTGTCTCTCTCTTCACTCAATCTCTCCACTCATGGTGATAACAAATGTCCTTCCCTCTCTTCTCTCAATCTCTCCATTCATGGTGACAACACTTCCTCCTCCCTTTAATCGGTCTCTCCACACAAAGCGATAACACTTTTCTATTATCTCTCTTCATTCATTCTCGACACTTGTGATGATAAAAACTCCTCTCTCTCTTTCCTGATTTTCTCCACTCATTACGATAAAAGATATTGTCCCTCTCTTCACTCAATCTCTCCACTCATGGTGATAACAAATGTCCTTCCCTCTCTTCACTCAATCTCTCCACTCATGGTGACAACACTTCCCCCTCCCTTTAATCGGTCTCTCCACACAAAGCGATAACACTTTTCTATTTTCTCTCTTCATTCATTCTCGACACTTGTGATGATAAAAAAAGTCCTCTCTCTCTTTCCTGATTTTCTCCACTCATTACGATAAAAGATATTGTCCCTCTCTTCACTCAGTCTCTCCACTCATGGTGAGAATAAATGTCCTTCCCTCTCTTCACTCAATCTCTCCACTCATGGTGATAACAAATGTCCTTCCCTCTCTTCCCTCAATCTCTCCACTCATGGTGATAACAAATGTCCTTCCCTCTCTTCACTCAATCTCTCCACTCATGGTGATAACAAATGTCCTTCCCTCTCTTCTCTCATTCTCTCCACTCATGGTGACAACACATTCTCCCTCTCTTCACTCAATCTCTCCACTCATGGTGATAACAAATGTCCTTCCCTCTCTTCTCTCAATCTCTCCATTCATGATGACAACACTTCCTCCTCCTTTAATCGGTCTCTCCAATCAAAGCGATAACACTTTTCTATTTTCTCTCTTCATTCATTCTCGACACTTGTGATGATAAAAATGTTCTATCTCTCTTCACTGATTTTCTCCACTCATTACGATAAAAGAATGTCATTGTCCCTCGCTTCACTCAGTCTCTCCACTCATGGTGAGAATAAATGTCCTTCCCTCTCTTCTCTCAATCTCTCCACTCATGGTGATAACAAATGTCCTTCCCTCTCTTCTCTCAATCTCTCCACTCATG
>NC_134890.1:17018067-17023067 GCF_041734735.1 Babylonia areolata
ATAAATCAAATGAATGTAAAAATGCCGCCTGTTTTTGAAAAGCCCAAAAAAGCAAGTATTGTTATAAATAATGAGAAGTTACAGAAAGAAAGGAAAAAACAAACAAACAAAAAAAAACAAAACCCAACAACAAGAAGCAAACAAACACGTTTAATTTAAAGCAATGTGATAAGATGAATGCAAAAAAAAAAAAAAACAAAAAAAAAAAAAAAACAATGTAAGAAATAAATAGATTCGAAGAAATTAATTGGTTAGGTTGAAAATGTCATAGCCTTTCACAACCTATAGTTAGAGTGAATTCATATTTTCATTGTGTCTAAAGTCTTGGCTCGGCTACTGAAGCAAAGCGGGGCTACCAGTCCTCTCCTTCCGGCGTTTTAACCCTCTCCAAACTGAAGTCAGGTAACCCATTTGCACTTGCATGGAATGAGGAAAGTCGTAGTGAAGTGCCCTTTTCGTGGGACGCAACACAAGGCTGAAACGTGGTCTCGAACGCAAGTCACTCACTGATAAACACTGGATCAGAAGTCCACCGATTGACCGACTCCGTCACGGCTACTTCCCCACCTCTTCCCCAAAACAGCCTCCCTTCCCTGCCTCTTCCTTGTCTTCAGTTTCTCCAGTTTTATAGCTATGCATGCGTGTGAATGACTGGTGCGAAAGCGCTTCGATTTGTCTCTGCACAAGATTCAGCGCTATATAAATACCATTATTATTATTATTATTATTATGATTATTATGATTATTATTATTATTATTATAGAAGATAATATAACCAAGAACAACAACAAATTCGGACGGATCATCAATAAGAAAGCGAACTGAAAAACGCATAAAACGATTATTCGAAAGAAACTGCAAAAATCGGGATATCTATCTTTTTATATATAGACAGAGATAATGAGAGAGAGAGAGAGAGAGAGAGAGAGAGAGAGAGAGAGAGAGAGAGAGAGAGAGAGAGAGAGAGAGAGAGATGATAACCTGTTGAAAAGGAACGGCCAACAACAGGGCGAAAAAACGGGACAGATCAAACGATACAACTAAAGACAGTATATGTTAAGACATAAAATACAATAGAAAATACAAATCACAAAACAGGTGAACAGACGTGTAACACGAGCTTCCGTGTGTATATGTATATGTATCTATGTCATCGTAAGTTTGTGTTACTTCATGTATGTCTTGATTTAGTTTATGTACGTAAGCGTCCAGTTGCAAAAAGAAGAAAAAAAACATATTTGTACATTACATAGATATAAATGTGTGGTATTATGATGTAAAACTATCAATGAGAAGATTTCTTGTGACACTATGTTTAAAATGGTAAACCCAAAGATGGAATTGAAAAAAAAAAGTGAACAGAAAGAAAGACAGAAATAAACAAAGAAGTGAGGAAGAATGAAAGAAAGAAAGATAGAATGAAGGAAAGAAAGGAAAAAATGGAAAAAGAGAAAACAAAGAAGAAGAAAAGAAACAGCAAAGTCAGTAACGGTTAAAGATACAACAAAAGATTAGACGAGACAAAAGACATGGGGGAAAAAAAGATTACGTTAAAAGGAACGGGGTGGGGTGGGAGGTTGGGGGGGGGGGGGGAGGGGGGGGGACTCAAATAAAAGAAACGGGGATAAAAAGAAAATTAAAAACAAAACAAAACAAAAAAACAACAACAAAAAACCAAAACAAAACAAAAAAACCAAAAAAAACCAACAACAACAAAACTAGAGAAACTTAAGAAAACTGAAACGAAACGGTAGAAATATCGGGATAGTTTTAAGTTTAATTTCAAAAGGAACTGCACCACTAGAAGGGCGATAATGTATCGGGTTTGCTTTTTGCAAGTAGGGAAGGTCTGCCTAATTGCGCAACCTTACATGCGAAAGGATGCTAACATAAACAGATGAGCATACGAACAAGCATGAAATGAAGAACATTCTAGATAGATATGACAGAAAAGGTTGAATCATAACAAACATTAAAAACTATTTGGTCACGTTTTCACGCTCCCTATGCGAGGAGAAAGCATTGCAAAACACCTTTTACTGTCACATTTGTGTGGAAAGTTAAATCATTTCATTTATTCCCAACACCCCTCGGAAAGATTCGGTTCAAGTCTTGGTATACTATAACGTTAATGTTTGAGTTATACAACATTGCCTTAATTTCATTGCTTGCTGTTTATCCCGATGTTGATTTTGAGGTCGATGCATTGCAGTGATCCATCTTATGTAAAATACAATAAATAGATGTAAATTTATATATATATATATATATATATATATATATATATATATATATATATATATATATATATATATATATATATATAAAGGTCTGCCTAATTGCGACCCGCGTGTGATTACGAACGATCCGTGTACACGCGTCACTTCGAAGCGTTATCACTCACCACACACAGTTCACAATTTAACGTCTGCTTCGACCTTCTATTTTAACCGTTGGAAAAAAACAACAACACCCAAACAAACAAAAAAACAAGAGAGGCAAGGCCTTCAAGACTCACTTGTGATAAATTAAGTCCCCTAGCATTAATTACAGAGTAATTTCCCTTTTTTACTATCTGCACCAAAACGTTTGCAAAATAAATAAGACTTCCATGCTTAGCAAAAGAAGTTCCTGTTTGAACAAAAAAAAATGATAATAATCACTCCTCTTGTTGTTTTGTCAGAATAAGAGGTCAAAGTGCCAAGTTTAGAGAATACAAAAAAATATAAATATAACAGTAAATGCACTTTGCATATAATTAGGCTTCTTTTTTCAAATTTTTTTTGTGCCCATCCCAGAGGTGCAATGTTGTTTTAAACAAGATGAGTGGAAAAAAATGAATTTTTCCTAGTTTCATGCCAAATTTGGTGTCAGCTGACAAAGTATTTGCAGAGAAAATGTCAATGTTAAAGTCTACCACGGACACACAGACACACAGACACAAGGACACACACACACACACACACACACACACACACAACCGAACACAGGGTTAAAACATAGACTCACTTTGTTTACACAAGTGAGTCAAAAACGTTGAAAAAGAAGAAGGAAAACAAAAAGTAGACGATATTTTCCCCGGTACAATCAACCGGAGAAAACCTTCATAAAACAGAAGAGTTTCATTTGACGACAGTGCAACTTGTTTTAACTGCACAATGCACACGTTGAGCTGGTCGCTTCGACTGAATCGTTGTTTGCAAAATAGGCCTACCTAGCCTGTACTGTACTACTGTACCTTTTGTATAGTTATTTGCGTGTGTTTATCCACCACACTCTTCCTCGCTCCCACCCTCCCCAAACTGTAAGGTAATTGGCGGGTGCTTATCTTTCTCCACCGCTGTAACCACCACCACTTCCCGTCTCACCACTGTCCCGTCACTGGCGTGTGTTTACCCACTTCCCCTACTGTCCCGTTTTTGGCGTGTGTTTACCCACTTCCCCTACTGTCCCGTTTTTGGCGTGTGTTTACCCACTTCCCCTACTGTCCCGTTTTTGACGTGTGTTTACCTACTTCCTCTACTGTCCCGTTTTTGGTGTGTGTTTACCCACTTCCCCCACTGTCCCGTTTTTGACGTGTGTTTACCCACTTCCCCCACTGTCCCGTTTTTGACGTGTGTTTACCCACTTCCCCTACTGTCCCGTTTTTGACGTGTGTTTACCCACTTCCCCTACTGTCCCGTTTTTGGCGTGTGTTTACCCACTTCCCCTACTGTCCCGTTTTTGACGTGTGTTTACACACTTCCCCTACTGTCCCGTTTTTGGCGTGTGTTTACCCACTTCCCCTACTGTCCCGTTTTTGGCGTTTGTTTACCCACTTCCCCATCTGTCCCGTTTTTGGCGTGTGTTTACCTACTTCCCCTGCTGTCCCGTTTTTGGCGTGTGTTTACCTACTTCCTCTACTGTCCCGTTTTTGGCGTGTGTTTACCTACTTCCCCTGCTGTCCCGTTTTTGGCGTGTGCTTACCCACTTCCCCCACTGTCCCGTTTTTGACGTGTGTTTACCCACTTCCCCTACTGTCCCGTTTTTGACGTGTGTTTACCCACTTCCCCTACTGTCCCGTTTTTGGCGTGTGTTTACCCACTTCCCCTACTGTCCCGTTTTTGACGTGTGTTTACACACTTCCCCTACTGTCCCGTTTTTGGCGTGTGTTTAACAACTTCCCCTACTGTCCCGTTTTTGGCGTGTGTTTACCCACTTCCCCTACTGTCCCGTTTTTGGCGTTTGTTTACCCACTTCCCCATCTGTCCCGTTTTTGGCGTGTGTTTACCTACTTCCCCTGCTGTCCCGTTTTTGGCGTGTGTTTACCTACTTCCTCTACTGTCCCGTTTTTGGCGTGTGTTTACCTACTTCCCCTGCTGTCCCGTTTTTGGCGTGTGTTTACCCACTTCCCCTACTGTCCCGTTTTTGACGTGTGTTTACCCACTTCCCCTACTGTCCCGTTTTTGACGTGTGTTTACCCACTTCCCCCACTGTCCCGTCTTTGGCGTGTGTTTACCCACTTCCCCTACTGTCCCGTTTTTGACGTGTGTTTACCCACTTCCCCTACTGTCCCGTTTTTGGCGTGTGTTTAACCACTTCCCCCACTGTCCCGTTTTTGGCGTGTGTTTACCCACTTCCCCTACTGTCCCGTTTTTGGCGTTTGTTTACCCACTTCCCCATCTGTCCCGTTTTTGGCGTTTGTTTACCCACTTCCCCCACTGTCCCGTTTTTGGCGTGTGTTTACCCACTTCCCCCACTGTCCCGTCTTTGGCGTGTGTTTACCCACTTCCCCCACTGTCCCGTCTTTGGCGTGTGTTTACCCACTTCCGCTACTGTCCCTTTTTTGACGTGTGTTTACCCACTTCCCTTGCTGTACGAAAATCGGCTCGTGTTTTTCCTTCTTCACCACTTACCCCACACACCCTTTCTCTCCAAGGGGGAAAAAAATCATATGAAAAGAAAAAAAAAGAAAAGGAAAGAAAAAAGAGAGATCAACACTATACAGCAGGAAGAGTATT
>NC_134890.1:17030567-17038067 GCF_041734735.1 Babylonia areolata
TTTCTTTCTTTCTTTCTTTCTTTTCTTTTCTTTTCTTTTTCTTTTTTCCCTTTTTTTCATCATCATCGTGTTTCTCTTTTTTGTTGTCTTTTCTTTCTTTCTTTTTTTTTTTTTTCATTTTTTCATATTCTTTCTTCTTTTTCTCATGTTTTTAATCTGTCTTCTTTCCCAATGGCTTGTTTGAACACTTACAAGACCATGTAACATGTATTACACATACATGATGGTTTCACACAAAATCATATTGACTGAAAAAGAAGCACGGTACACACACACACACACACACACACACACACACACACACACACACACACACACACACACACACACACACACACACACACACACACACACACACACACACACACACGCACACACACACACACACACACTTCCTTCGTTCTCATTCTCCGTCTCTCCTTCTGTTAGTGTCTCTGCCTCTCTCTCTCTCTCTCTCTCTCTCTCTCTCTCTCCTCTCTCTCTCTCTCTCTCTCTCTCTCTCTCTCTCTGCTTCTGTCTTTTTCTTTGTCCGTCGCTCCTCTCTCTCTCTCTTTCTTTCCCCCTCTCTCTCTCTCTCTCTGCTTCTGTCTTTTTCTCTGTCCGTCGCTCCTCTCTCTCTCTCTCTCTCTCTCTCTCTCTCTCTCTCTCTCTCTCTCTCTCTCTCTCTCAGCACAGTTAAGAAATATGAAATGATTCAGGATATTATATCAAAGAATGGTAGATATGGAATACAAAGGATACCTGGCGCAACAGAATATTGTTCTTAAAGCTGAAATAAAGGTACACTACCCCCTGTCACATGTACTTTAACCCTTTCACCGCCAAGCTCGCATTTAGGCACAGGCGTGGTAGAGGACCCATGTCAGTGAAAGGTGACCATTCATTGGTCTGTTATCCATGAACCTACTGCTCTTAATGTTCGGTGGTAGGATAGGCCATATTTTTTTCTATACATCGCAGGGAGAATCCCCCCAGCTTTTCTTAGCCACTGTCTTTTCTGTGTTTATACCACAAGGGAATTTTGTACTCTAAACTGACTGGCGGTGAAAGGGTTAAGCTCATGACAAAGTGCCCAAAGTGTCGGAAATCTCTTGTTAGTTTATGTTGTTTCAAATCTGTTGGGGTTTTTTTTTGTTTTTTTTTTCCCTTTCTGTTCCACTTTTATCTATTTTGCACCATTTTGTTCTGATTAGTACCTACTATGTCACCAGAGCTTTTCAACTGATGGCATTAAACATTTCAGTGTTCAGTGTTCTCTCTACTCCCACCTCTGTCTGTCTGTCTGTCTGTCTTTGTCTCTCTCTCTCTCTCATTTTACTAACACCATGCTAGTGCCTGTATTCCATGTGTGTGTGTGTGTGTGTGTGTGTGTGTGTGTGTGTGTGTGTGTGTGTGTGTGTGTGTGTGTGTGTGTGTGTGTGTGTGGTTGTTGTTTTGTTTTGATTTATGCATATTTTTCCCTCTGTTGTGTATCTCTACTAACACCATGCTTTCATTTTTTATTAAATATTGTGTAGTGTAGACCCTATTCAGGGCGGGGACTGGATGTAAAAAAAAAAAAGCACACCAGTGCTTATCTATTATCCTCGAAGTAAAAGAATTTGTCTTGTCTTGTCTTCTCTCTCTCTCCTCAGCCCCCTCCCCTCCCCTCTCTCTCTCTCATTCTCCCTCTCTTTCTCTTGCTCACTCTCACTCTTCTCCTGCCTCTCATTCTTTATTGTCCGCGCTCTTGTCTCCGTGTTTACCTCGCCTCTTTGCCAGACAGCCACTTCCTTCTCCCACCCCCACCACCCCTCCCTCCATCCAGTCCCCGCCCCCCCCCTCCCCCCGCCCCCCCGACCCAACACCTCCCTTCCACCCCGGTTCGTCTTAAATCTTTCAATGACATCAAGTGTCTGTACAAACTCTCTCTCTCCCCCCCATCTCTCTCTCTTTTTTCACACAACCTTCTCTGTCTCTGTCTCTGTTTCTCTCTGTCTCTGTCACTCTCTCTCTCTCTCTCTCTGTCTCTCTCTATCACTCTTTCTGCCCCCACCCGCCCCCCCTCTCTCTGTTTCAGTTTATAGTGTGTGTGTGTGTGTGTGTGTGTGTGTGTGTGTGTGTGTGTGTGTGTGTGTGTGTGTGTGTGTGTGTGTGTGTGTGTGTGTGTATGTGTGTGTTCGTGTGTGTGTATGCGTACGCGCGCGTGTGTGTGTGTGTGTGTGTGTGTGCGTGTGTGTGTGTGTGTGGTTGTTTTGTTTTGATTTATGCATATAAATATTTTTCCTCTGTTGTGTATCTCTACTAACACCATGCTCTCATTTTTATTAAATATTGTGTAGTGTAGACCCTATTCAGGGCGGGGACTGGATGTAAACAACAAAAAAAAAGCACACCAGTGCTTATCTATTATCCTCGAAGTAAAACAATTTGTCTTGTCTTGTCTTGTCTTGTCTCTCTCTCCTCAGCACCCCCCTCCCTTCTCTCTCTCTCTCATTCTCCCTCTCTTTCTCTTGCTCACTCTCACTCTTCTCCTGCCTCTCATTCTTTATTCTCCGCGCTCTTGTCTCCGTGTTTACCTCGCCTCTTTGCCAGACAGCCACTTCCTTCTCCCACCCCCACCACCCCTCCCTCCATCCAGTCCCCGCCACCCCCCCTCCCGTCCCGCTCCCCGACCCCACCCCCACCCCCCCCCCCCGGCCAACCCCCCCCCACCCCCACCCCCGACCCAACACCTCCCCTCCCCTCCACCCCGGTTCGTCTTAAATCTTTCAATGACATCAAGTGTCTGTACAAACTCTCTCTCTCCCCCCCCCCTCTCTCTTTTCACACAACCTTCTCTGTCTCTGTCTCTGTTTCTCTCTGTCTCTGTCACTCTCTCTCTCTCTCCCTGTCTCTCTCTATCACTCTTTCTGCCCCCACCCGCCCCCTCTCTCTCTGTTTCAGTTTATAATGTGTGTGTGTGTGTGTGTGTGTTTGTGTGTGTGTGTGTGTGTGTGTGTGTGTGTGTGTGTGTGTATGTGTGTGTTCGTGTGTGTGTATGCGTACGCGCGTGTGTGTGTGTGTGTGTGTGTGTGTGTGTGTGGTTGTTTTGTTTTGATTTATGCATATAAATATTTTTCCTCTGTTGTGTATCTCTACTAACACCATGCTTTCATTTTTTATTAAATATTGTGTAGTGTAGACCTTATTCAGGGCGGGGACTGGATGTAAAAAAAAACAAAAAACACACCAGTGCTTATCTATTATCCTCGAAGTAAAAGAATTTGTCTTGTCTTGTCTTGTCTTGTCTCTCTCTCCTCAGCCCTCCCCCTCTCTCTCTCTCTCTCTCATTTTCCCTCTCTTTCTCTTGCTCACTCTCACTCTTCTCCTGCCTCTCATTCTTTATTATCCGCGCTCTTGTCTCCGTGTTTACCTCGCCTCTTTGCCAGACAGCCACTTCCTTCTCCCACCCCCACCACCCCTCCCTCCATCCAGTTGCCGCCCCCCCCCTCCCCTCCCGCTTCCCGACCCCCCCCAACCCCCAACCCCCCTCCGACCCAACACCTCCCCTCCACCCCGGTTCGTCTTAAATCTTTCAATGGCATCAAGTGTCTGTACAAACTCTCTCCCCCCCACCTCTCTCTCTCTTTTCACACAACCTTCTCTGTCTCTGTTTCTCTCTGTCTCTGTCTCTGTTCTCAAGGCCCGACTAAGCGCGTTGGGTCAGGCATCTACTTGGAAGATGTGGTGTAGCGTATATGGATTTGTCCGAACGCAGTGACGCCTCCTTGACCCACTGAAACTGAAACTGGTCTGTCCCTGTCACTCTCTCTCTCTCTGTCTCTGTCTCTCTCTCTCTCTCTCTCTCTCTCTCTCTCTCTCTCTCTCTCACTTTCCCTCTTTCTGCCCCCCCTCCCGCCCCCTCTCTTTCTGTTTCAGTTTATAGTGTGTGTGTGTGTGTGTGTGTGTGTGTGTGTGTGTGTGTGTGTGTGAGTGAGAGAGAGAGAGAGAGAGAGAGAGAGAGAGTAGCCGATAGCTGGATGAAAATTACATAGCATGTTCGTCCTCATCATGTTTATAGTTATACTAATTCATTCATTGTGTAAATTCGTCTCTAAATTTTAAGGCGTAATAAGTGTACATAGCAAGATTTCTCTGGGACGTAACACATGGGGTTTGTAGAATAGGAAACAGTGTATTGTCGTTGATATTTATGAACTCTAGAATATATTTCTGACGGATATGACCGTATTTAGGACACACAAAAATGAAATGGTATTCATCTTCCAGGGTGCTAGGACAAAACGGGCAGAAACGGTTTACATCCGCGTTCTCGAATCTTCTATTTATACCAAGCTCGTTTAGACCAAGTCGCAATCTTATCAAGGTATCTCTGAAACGTTTGATAGTGATATTGTCCAAGTAAAGTTCTGAATGAAAATCTGTTTTAAATGATCGATAAATAGAAAATCTGTCACTACTACAAAGTTTAGAAAACCAGTCCATTTTAAATTTGTCTATCAGTTTTTGTTTAAGAGACTTTAAGAAGGCGAATTCATTTTCAGTACCCTGGTTCATCCATACATCAGGGAAACCACACATCTCTAAGCATGCTTTAATTTTACCAAGCCAATTTTCTGACGTCTTGTCATTTCTGTCTAGAGAATTCTTCAGCATCGATTCAGCCTGTTTCGGAAATCGTGAAAGTGGCATCCTGGTCAGTTTCAACCAGTAGCGAACACATGATACAGTCGAGTCAATAAAGAGAGGGTATCGACCGGTCTCTCCGTATACCATATAATTTGGTGTCTTGTTTGATACACTGAGTAATCTTTTGCATGCAAATAAATGCGCCGATTCAATGACGTCTACTTTAACTAAACCCCATATCTCCGCTGCGTACAGTAACATTGGTTTTACTTGTGCATCGAAAAGCTGAAAGAATACCTTTGTATTTAGATTGCCAAGTGCCCACATTGTTTTTAGAATGTCAAGTATTTTATTTTTTGCCTTACTTGCAAATTCCTCACAAGCACAAGTTTCTGACAGCTTAGTAGTGAGTGTGAACCCTAAGTATTTGTACTTGTTTACTATTTCAATTGTGTTTCCTCCATATGTCCATTTTTCTATGTTAGAAGCATACCCCCCTTTCCTAAAAATCATTATTTTGGTTTTATCCAAATTCACCGTAAGTCCCAGTTCCCTTGAAGACTTTTCTAAATTATTAATTTGGTTTTGCAGCCCACCCGGAGTTGACGACAACAGAACGATATCATCTGCAAATAACAACGAATAAATTTCATCAGAACCGGGTATTAACTGGATACCATGTCTTCCCCACTCTCTCACAAAATCTGCAACTTCAGATATCAGAAGTGAAAAGATTATTGGGCTGAGGAGACAACCTTGTTTAACCCCTTGGGGACAATTGAAAAAATCGGTCATATTTCCACCCCACCTCACACAGGCTCTAACAGAACTGTACATGGCCTTTAACATGTTAATTAGCTTAGAGGATGCTCTTGCATTTTCTAGTGTCATCCACAATTTATTTCGGTCAACAGTGTCAAAAGCTTTGCGGTAGTCTACGAAGGCAGCATATACCTTTCCTCCTCTTTTACTGTTTAATTTGTTTTTTATTATTGTGGTCAAGGTAAAAATATGGTCTATTGTCGAATAGTTTTTACGGAAACCTGCCTGTTCTTTACTGATTTTGCTTTCATTTTCAGCCCAGTGGCACAATCTTTTGTTCAAAATGGCCGTGAATACCTTCCCTACAACACTAAGTAAAGCTATGCCTCTGTAGTTATCTGGATTGGTTTCGTCTCCTTTTTTGAAAAGTGGAATTATAATTGATTTGCACCAACCCAAAGGGAAATAACCGGTATCGTACAGTTTGTTAAATAATTTTGTCAGAAAAGGGGAAACAGAGTCTTCAGCATATTTCAAAAATTCTCCACAGATTTCATCTAACCCAGCTGCTTTGCCCAGCTTAATGTTTTTAATTGCATCTCGTACTTCTTTTTCTGTGATGTCACTATCGAGTTCTGGGACAACCCTTTCTTCTGTCCTGTTCTGTTCAGTTACGTCATGAGGAAGAGCGTCTGCTTCCTTTGCTCCGAAAACTTTTCCAAAATGCTTTTTCCATGCATCTAGTTCTATGTCGGGTTGGGCCTTTTTCGTGCTTCGCGCTTTTCGAATCGTATCCCAAAACTTACTGCTGTTTTTCTTATTATTTAGGAGACTGTCCTGGATTGACTTTTTATGAATTTGACGTTTTTCCTTTGTCAACGTCTTGTAATGTGACCTAAGATTTTTATATGTACGTTTGTCCAGATTGTGACCAGACTTATTGTACATTTGTAGGGCTCTACGTGCTTCGCGTTTCTTCTGACGGCACTCTTTGTCAAACCACACATTTCCGACATGAGCTGGCGTACCGAATCGAACACTTTTTCTCATGCACTCCCCTGCCTGCAGAACAGCCTTTGTAAATGTATCAAGGGCTGTCTCCATAGACATTTCTATTTGGTCATAAGCAGTTTGGAACATGTTTTGTGATTGATCACTGTTTATGTTTTCGATATATTCTCCCTTCTTTTCGTTAGTCCATTTTAATCTAGTTATTTTTGTGTTTGGTCTTGAATTGTCCTTCTGGTTCCCTAATGTAGTAAGTGGTTTGCAAGGCAGTGTGAGACAGATAGGCATGTGACTGGATTCAACTCGGCTGTCAACTTTAAAGAGGGGATTGCATGAATAGAAAAAATCAGATGACATAAGAGCATAATCAATAACACTGTTCCCTTGGTCTGCAACAAAGGTGAACTTTCCAAATGCATCACCTACTGCATACCCGTTTAGAGGGATGCAGTTTAAAACTGTACAAAAATCAATTAGAATCTTGCCAAACTGGTTTGTAACTTTGTCTTGAGACTGTCTGGTGTTCTGAATTGCGAAATCTATAGGTTCATCGTCACCATCCCCATCAAGGTTCCAATTACCGATTCGAGCATTTAGATCGCCCATGACCAACAAATGCATGTCTTCTCCCCTCTGAAGAATATCAATGAGGAATTCCTCAAGCTTATTTAAAGAACAGTTTAAGTCCGGTTTCGTGTCGTAATAGGGACTTTTGTAAGGAGGCACATATACAAAAGTACATAAAATGTCTTTGTCACATCCAAATAAAGATTTCGAAAACTTTAAACAAATCATATTGTCATTTTTGCAGGTTATTTGAGACATGAAAGGCGTTAACGATTTTCTAACTAGTACAACCACGCCTCCTGAAGGTCTGCCTCGCCTGGAAATTTTGACAGCAGGTGCATGGAAACAGCAATAATCATCGAAATGGATGGTAGAATCAAAATGTGACGTAAATGTCTCCACCGCACAGAAAACATCAAACGACTTCACATACTTTATAAAGTCAGATTCACTAAGTCTGGCAACTAAATTTTCAACATTGAATGAAGCGAACGTAATTTTACTTCCAGAAATAGATAAGTTTGTGTATGGGCGTTGGCCAGTGTCCTATCC
>NC_134890.1:17053067-17055567 GCF_041734735.1 Babylonia areolata
TTATCTGTCCTCTCTCTCTCTCTCTCTCTCTCTCTCTCTCTCTCTCTCTCTCTCTCTCTCTCTCTCTCTCTCTCTCTCTCTCTCTCTCTCTCTCTCTCTCTCTCTCTCTCTCTCTCTCTCTATAATACTGTGCGAGAAAAATGTATATTCTTTAAAACAGAGATGGCTAAAAGCCATGATGTTGTTACTGTCTTGTCATGTAATAATGAAATCATAATTAGATCGGTTGCTAAATTCATTGCAGAAGCTCAAACAATGAGACAAAGGTACATAAGTTAGAATAGTATCAACAGCATAGAAGACACTTAATTATAGTTAGTACAGAAGTTGCTATTTTATTTGGACAAAACAGAAAACATAACATTGCATAATTAAGTGTATTGTTGAGGCAGTATGTATTGGTTTGATGTATTTTTGAATGGATGGTCGAGTCAGTCCCCATTCATTTTGGTATTTTATTATCATTACATTGTTGTTTTTCTTTAGTTCCGTTTCGTTGAGTTTTTGTTAGGATGTGACTTAAGTGTTTCCAAGTATTGCATATTTTCTTGGTTTAAACTGACTGAAGGATTCAGAGAAAAAATATAGTTTTTTTGTTGTTGTTGTTTTGAAGCTAAAATATATGCATTTATGTTGTTGCCCCCTTGTCAAAAGACCTTTCTTGGCAATGACAATAAATAATTCCAGTGTCCAGTGTCCAGTGTCTCTCTCTCTCTCTCTCTCTCTCTCTCTCTCTCTCTCTCTCTCTCTCTGTGTGTGTGTGTGTGTGTGTGTGTGTGTGTGTGTGTGTGTGTGTGTGTGTGTTAAATCTCCTTTCCCTCGCTGTCTGTCCCTCTGTGACCTTGTTGGTCTACATGTCTGTCTGTCTAATCTGTCTGTCTCTGTCTCTTCTCTCTCTCTCTCTCTTGTTGTGTCTTATCATTGTTGCTATTATTGTTGTCACAAGGACAGATTGGTATCAGTATCAGTATCAGTATCAGTGGCTGAAGGAGGCGTCACTTGCGTTCGGACAAATCCACATACGCTACACCACATTTGCCAAGCAGATGCCTATGCCTAACCAGAAGCGTAACCCAACGCACTTAGTCAGGCCTTGAGAAAGAAAGAAAAAAAAAAAAATACTGGAAGACAAGGCAATGCTTAAGATCTTTTTCCTTTGAGAAATAAAACTTTTGAATCTCTCCCCCCCCCCCTCTTTCTCCCCCCCCCCCATCTCTCTCTCTGTCTCTGTCTCTGTCTCTGTCTCTGTCTCTCTCTCTCTCTCTCTCTCTCTCTCTCTCTCTCTCTCTCTCTCTCTCTCTCTCTCTCTCTCTCTCGCTTGTTGTCGAGGCACTGCCATAAATCCTTTATCTTTGAGCAATAAAGTTTTTAATATCTCTCTCTCCCTCTCTCTCTCTTTCTCTGTCTTCCTCCCTGTCTGTCTCTCTCTGTCTCTGTCTCTCTGTCTGTCTCTCTGTGTGTCTCTCTTTGTATCTCTGTCTTTCCTTGTCTATCTGTGTGTCTGTCTGTCTCTGTCTCTGTCTGTCTGTCTCCCCCCCCCCCCCCCTCTCTCTCTCTCTCTCTACCTCTAAAATTTTAATCCTTGAATAACAAACGTTTTGAGTTCCGCATTATCTATCTCTTCGCAGTTTTCTGTATAAGTCGTTTCAGAGAAGAACCACTATGAGCTGATACCACGATATTGCTGAAAGATATATATATATATATATATATATATATATATATATATATATATATATATATATATATATATATATATATATATATATATATAATCAAGAATTACATTTACAATATTTTTGTGAGCATCATGTTCTAAAAACGTTTCCTATTTTATATGTACCCCCTTCAAATGGGGCCATGGCCTTTCTTGAATAAAATATCATTATCTCTCTGTCTTTCTTCTGACCTCTCCTCTAGGTCACTAATCCGTCTCTTTCTGTCTGTCTGTCTGTCTGTCTGTCTGTCTGTCTGTCTCTCTGTCTGTCTCTCTCTCTCTCTCTCTCTCTCTCTCTCTCTCCTCTCTCTCTCTCTCTCTCTCTCTCTGTGTCTCGTTCTCTCGATGTTTCACGATCACACTTCTCGTTTTCCATCAACTCCCTTTCATCCCTACTCAGTGTATTCTTTTTTGTTTTCCTTCTTAAGATCTTGTCTTCAGCGGCTTGTTCCCCTTTCATCTCTCTCTCTGTCTCTCTCTCTCTCTCCCTCTCTCTCTCGTTCTTCCTTTCTTTCTTCCTTCCCCTTTTCCCCTCTTTCTCCTTTTTTCCTCTTTCCTTCCCACCCTCTCCTCCCCCCCCTCTCCTTCCCTCTCCTTTCCCTTCTCTCCCCTTCCCTGCTCAAATTTACCATGACATCAAACTGCTGCTTACCCCCTACTCGCTTCCTGTCTCTCTTTCTTTTTTTTCTTTTTTTTCTTTTTTTTTATTTTTATTTCTTTGCTGTTTTGTTGATGGTGTTGTTGTTGTTGCTGCTGTTTTGTTGATGGTGTTGTTGTTGTTGT
>NC_134890.1:17060567-17065567 GCF_041734735.1 Babylonia areolata
GCGCGCGCGTGCGTGAGTGCGTATGTGTGTGTGTGTGTGTGTGTGTGTGTGTGTGTGTGTGTGTGTCTGTGTCTGTGTGTGTCTATGTGTGTGTCTGTCTCTGTGTGTGTCTGTGCGTGCGTGTGTATTTGCGCGTGCGTGTGTGTGTGTGTGTGTGTGTGTGTGTGTGTGTGTGTGTGTGTGTATGTGTGTGTGTGTGTGTGTGTGTGAGGCGATTCTCCGCTGACTTCCCTGTGCCGTCAGCTGAAACAGTAGGAAGGGAGGTCGTAGAAGGGGGTATGGTGGAGGGGGAGAGGGAGAGGGTGGGCTGACGGCGGATGCGGGGGATGGGGGGGAGGGGTGAAGCCGAAGAGTTGGGGAGGGAGACGGGGGTGGGGTCTAGGGGGGTGGGGGGGAGTGGGCGAGTGGGTTATGTGTGTGTGGCCTCTGTTCAACAGAGATGATCGGATGATGATGATGTTTTTTGTTGTTGTTGTTGTTTTTCTCTGCATCACTACCTGTGCTTTTCTCCTCTCTGTCTTTCATCTGTTTGTCTCTGTTTTGTTTTTCTGTCTCTACCTGTGTTTGTCTCCTCTCTGTCTTCCTCTGTATCTGTCTCTGTTTGTTTTTCTGTCTCTACCTGTGTTTGTCTCCTCTCTGTCCTTCTCTGTCTGTCTCTGTTTTTCTGTCTCTACCTGTGTTTGTCTCCTCTCTGTCTTCGTCTATCTGTCTCTGTTTGTTTTTCTGTCTCTACCTTTGTTTGTCTCCTGTCTGTCCTCCTCTGTCTGTCTCTGTTTTGTTTTTCTGTCTCTACCTGTGTTTGTCTCCTCTCTGTCTTCCTCTGTCTGTCTCTGTTTTGTTTTTTCTGTCTCTACCTGTGTTTGTCTCCTCTCTGTCCTCCTCTGTCTGTCTCTGTTTTGTTTTTCTGTCTCTACCTGTGTTTGTCTCCTCTCTGTCTTCCTCTGTTTGTCTCTGTTTTGTTTTTCTGTCTCTACCTGTGTTTGTCTCCTCTCTGTCTTCCTCTGTATCTGTCTCTGTTTGTTTTTCTGTCTCTACCTCTGTTTGTCTCCTCTCTGTCTTCCTCTGTTTGTCTCTGTTTTGTTTTTCTGCCTCTTCCTGTGTTTGTCTCCTCTCTGTCTTCCTCTGTCTGTCTCTGTTTGTTTTTCTGTCTCTACCTGTGTTTGTCTCCTCTCTGTCTTCCTCTGTATCTGTCTCTGTTTGTTTTTCTGTCTCTACCTGTGTTTGTCTCTTCTCTGTCTTCCCCTGTCTGACTCTGTTTTTCTGTCTCTACATGTGTTTGTCTCCTCTCTGTCATCCTCTGTCTGTCTCTGTTGTTTTTTTTTCTGTCTCTTCTTGTGCTTATCTCCTCTCTGTCTTCCCCTGTCTGTCTCTGTTTTTCTGTCTCTTCCTGTGCTTCTCTCCTCTCTGTCATCCTCTGTCTGTCTCTGTTTGTTTTTTCTGTCTCTTCTTGTGCTTATCTCCTCTCTGTCTTCCCCTGTCTGTCTCTGTTTTTCTGTCTCTTCCTGTGCTTCTCTCCTCTCTGTCATCCTCTGTCTGTCTCTGTTTGTTTTTTCTGTCTCTTCTTGTGCTTATCTCCTCTCTGTCTTCCCCTGTCTGTCTCTGTTTTTTCTGTCTCTACCTGTGTTTGTCTCCTCTCTGTCTTCCTCTGTCTGTCTCTGTTTTTTCTGTCTCTACCTGTGTTTGTCTCCTCTCTGTCTTCCTCTGTCTGTCTCTGTTTTTCTGTCTCTACCTGTGTTTGTCTCCTCTCTGTCCTCCTCTGTCTGTCTCTGTTTTTTTCTGTCTCTACCTGTGTTTGTCTCCTCTCTGTCCTCCTCTGTCTGTCTCTGTTTGTTTTTTTGTCTATACCTGTGCTTGTCTCCTCTCTGTCCTCTATCTGTTTGTCTTCCTGTCTCCAAGTGTGTTTGTCTCTTCTCTGTCTGTCTCTGTCTTTATTTTTTTCCTCCTTTACTCAGACCATTAAAAGAAAAAAAAAGAAAAAAACATCATCGCCCCTATTACATTTAAGGGTGTGTGGGGGTGAGTTGGAGTGATGCGGAAGTGGGGTGGCCGGTGAGGAAGTGGGCCAGACCGAGAACAAAACAGTCTTTTTACTCACTGTAAAGCTTTTCACATCTGTACCCTTTGCCTGAGGAAGCTGTTTGATAGCGAAAATTTGCTGCTTTTTAAGAATACAAGTTTTAAGACATGAAAAGTCTACTGTTGTTTATATATATATATATATACATACATATATATATATATATATATATATATATATATATATATATATATATATATATATATATATATATATATATAGAGAGAGAGAGAGAGAGAGAGAGAGAGAGAGAGAGAGAGAGAGAGAGAGAGAGATATATATATATATATATATATATATAGAGAGAGAGAGAGATAGATATATATATATATATATATATATATATATATATATATATATATATATATATATATATATATATGTGTGTGTGTGTGTGTGTGTGTGTGTGTGTGTGTCTGTGTGTGTGTGTGTGTGTGTGTGTGTGTGTGTTCATTATTTTTCTTCTTTTTCTTTGGTGTGTGTCGTAAAATGAAATATGCCATCAATTTCTGATTTGTTGTTTTTGTTGTTGTTGTTGTTCACTGTGGCCTCAGTATGACATGCAAGATCACGAAGCACACTCACTTCTTTTTCTGTTCTTTCTTCTTCATTTTGTCTCTGTCTCTGCATATCTCTCTCTTTTCCTGTCTGTCTCTGTTTCTGTCTCTGTCTTCTCTCTCTCTCTCTCTCTACGGCGCGGTGTGGCCAATAGACAGACTGAGCTTGGCGCTCATTGGGGCAACCAGTCCGGCAAGTCACCTGGCAGTGGCAGTGGCAGTGATAGACACTTGCGGGCCAGAAACAAATAGGCCAGGCTCGACCATCCTAAATATTGGAAGTTTTTAAATTATAATGTGGAGAATCTTTATACAAAATTGTCTGATGTTTCATTTATAAATTATGTCAATACTTTTCATTTTGTTTGTTTAACTGAAACATTTCTAGATTCGTCCTTTGATTACGGTAATATTTTTCCAGAGTATCTAAAGTTTTTTGCTCCTGCAAAGAAAATGTCACGACAAGGGAGAAAATCGGGAGGAGTTTTAGTGTTAATAAAAAATACTTTGAAACAATTTGTGAAAGAAATTTCTTTAAACTGTGCGAACACTGTAGCGATTAACGTTGATAGAAGAGTTTTTAATGTTGATAAAGATGTTCTTTTTGTTGCAGCTTACATAGTACCCGAAGGAGGTCCACTATACAATGAAACAGAATTAAACGATGGAGTATTGATTTTGGAAGAATGTTTGCTGCAGGTTGTGCAAGATAAGGATGTGTATGTTATTGTTTGTGGTGATTTGAATGCACGTACAGGTTGTGAGCAGACCAAAAGTGAAGATATGGGTATCAATGTTTTTGATCTGGATTGGGAAAATGTGAAGGGAGATTCACGTTGTTCAAAGGATGTTACTACAAATAATTTTGGGAAATCCCTGTTGGACTTTTGCTTTTTGTTTGAACTTGTAATTTTGAATGGTTATTGTAATGGGGATCGAGATGGCGATTTTACTTTTGTTTCTACCCAAGGATGTAGTGTCATTGATTATTTTCTTGTTTCTGACTGCTTATTAGATAGTTGTAATTTATGTATTGGTGATAGTTTATTTTCATGGCATCTGCCAGTCGAATTGTCCTACATAAATAGATTAAGTATTGAAAAAGAATCTGACTCAATTCAAAAAGGAGAAGAAAGGATAGTGTGGTCTGAGGAAAATGTGCATGTATATAAGGATGAGTTGGACAGTTGTCAGTTTAAGGAGTGTTTACAGAATGCTTATAACATGTTAAATGTTGATGTTAATGCCTGTGTCAAATTGTTTTCATGTGCATTGTATGGAGCAGCTGCATGTATGATTCGAACAGTTGGTAGAGGACAGAAGAAATGTAATGATTGGTTTGATGATGAGTGTAAGAGGAAGAAAAGACTGGTCAGAGGCCTTCTTAAAAGTTTCCAGAGATGTAAAACTGAAGAGAATAAAAGAGTACGTAAAGAAACATTTGTAAAGGAAAGGAAGGAATATGTTTATTTGAAGAGAAGAAAGAAACGTGAATTTGAGGAGCTAAGGTTACAGAAATTAAAATCATCAATCAAAGATTCAAATCTGTTTTGGGCAACAGTAAGATCTGTAAATAGAAAGGCATTTGTTTATAATAATATTAGTGCTCAGCAATGGTATGACCATTTTTCTAGTGTATTTGTAGGTAATGCTAATACTGAAACAGAAGATGAGGTAGTAGAGGAGGTTGGTGATTTTGAAGAACCTTGTTTTAATGACCCAATTAGCAGGCAAGAAGTGATTGATAGCATAAACAATTTAAAACCAGGTAAAAGTGCAGGCCCAGATAAAATATTGAGTGAAATGTTAAAGCAGTCAAATACAGATATTGTTGATTTTCTGGTGCTTTTATTTAACAGATGTTTCAATGATGGAATCTTTCCAACAGATTGGGCAAAATCGATTATCATACCTATTCACAAAAAGGGAGACCCAAATATTCCAGATAATTACCGTGGAGTTGCACTTACAAGTATCATTAGTAAAGTTTACACTTACATTTTAAATAGAAGATTAACTAAATGGGCTGAACGAGAAGAAAAGATTATTGAAGAGCAAGCTGGATTTCGATCAGGTTACAGCACCATTGACCACATTTTCACATTGTTTGCAATTGTACAAACACATTTATTAAAAAATAGAAAATTGTATGTTGCTTTTGTAGATTTTCAGAAGGCCTTCGACTCTGTGAATCGAAATAGTTTATGGAATGTGTTACGTAAAACTGGTGTTGATGGTAAGCTTTATATGGCACTGCGTGGTGTATATGATGCAGTTTTAGCGTGTGTACGTGAGAAGGGTGTATATTCAGATGTATTTGAGTGCCCACGTGGCGTAAAACAAGGATGTCTGTTGAGCCCTATGAT
>NC_134890.1:17075567-17083067 GCF_041734735.1 Babylonia areolata
GAGAGAGAGAGACGGGGGTGAAGGAAGAAAGAGAGAGAGAGAGCACCGAGAGAGAGAGAGAGAGAGAGAGAGAGAGAGAGAGAAAGAGAGAGAGATGAAGGAAGAAAGAGAGAGAGAGAGCACCGAGAGAGAGAGAGAGAGAGAGAGAGAGAGAGAGAGAGAGACGGGGGTGAAGGAAGAAAGGGAGAGAGAGAGAGAGAGAGAGACGGGGGTGAAGGAAGAAAGGGGGAGAGAGAGAGAGAGAGAGAGAGAGAGAGAGAGAGAGAGAGAGAGAGAGAGAGAGAGAGACGGGGGTGAAGGAAGAAAGGGAGAGAGAGAGAGAGAGAGAGAGAGAGAGAGAGAGAGACGGGGGTGAAGGAAGAAAGGGGGAGAGAGAGAGAGAGAGAGAGAGAGATAGAGAGATAGAGAGAGAGAGAGACGGGGGTGAAGAAGAAAGGGAGAGAGAGAGAGAGAGAGAGACGGGGGTGAAGGAAGAAAGGGGGGGGGGGAGAGAGAGAGAGAGAGAGAGAGAGAGAGAGAGAGAGAGAGAGACGGGGGTGAAGGAAGAAAGGGAGAGAGAGAGAGAGAGAGAGAGAGAGAGAGACGGGGGTGAAGGAAGAAAGGGAGAGAGAGAGAGAGAGAGAGAGAGAGAGAGAGAGACGGGGGTGAAGGAAGAAAGGGGGGGAGAGAGAGAGAGAGAGAGAGAGAGAGAGAGAGAGAGAGAGACGGGGGTGAAGGAAGAAAGGGAGAGAGAGAGAGAGAGAGACACGGGGGTGAAGGAAGAAAGGGAGAGAGAGAGAGAGAGAGCGAGAGAGAGAGAGAGAGAGAGAGAGAGAGACGAGGGTGAAGGAAGAAAGGGAGAGAGAGAGAGAGAGAGAGAGAGAGAGAGACGGGGGTGAAGGAAGAAAGGGAGAGAGAGAGAGAGAGAGAGAGAGAGAGAGAGACGGGGGTGAAGGAAGAAAGGGGGAGAGAGAGAGAGAGAGAGAGAGAGAGAGAGAGAGAGAGAGAGAGAGAGAGACGGGGGTGAAGGAAGAAAGGGAGAGAGAGAGAGAGAGAGAGAGAGAGAGAGAGAGAGAGAGAGACGGGGGTGAAGGAAGAAAGGGAGAGAGAGAGAGAGAGAGAGAGAGAGAGAGACGGGGGTGAAGGAAGAAAGGGGAGAGAGAGAGAGAGAGAGAGAGAGAGAGAGAGAGAGAGAGGAGAGAGAGACGGGGAGAGAGAGAGAGAAGAGAGAGAGAGAGAGAGAGAGAGAGACGGGGGTGAAGGAAGAAAGGGAGAGCGAGAGAGAGCAAGAGAGAGAGAGAGAGAGAGAGACAGACAGAGAGAGAGAGAGACAGAGAGAGAGAGATTTGAAGCAGGCAAATCAGAATGATCGGTTTTGGGGGGCGGGGGGGGGGGGGGGTGGGGGTGGGGGATTGCTTTTTTGTTTGTTTGTTTGTTTGTTTTTTGTTTCTGGTTTAAGGTGGTTGTTTTTTTTATCCGTTGTCTGCCTGCTCAGTGAGAAAATTCAATAAAACATGTCTCTGACTGATGGACGTCGTGACCTCTGTGGCCACACACAACAAATGGAGGCTACCGTTGATATTCATAAATAGATAGTTATCGTCATGGAGCTTATTCACATAGCAATATAGATAAGAGTTTACTGTGCACTTCTGCTATTACAGTGTTCATGTCCCTGACTAATGGATGTCATGACCTTTGTGGACACACTATAAAAAACAACAACAACAAAACAACGGTAAAGGGTAGATGTATAGAACAGGGTGAATACACTAAAGGGTGGATGTGCTGAACTGGGTTAATACAATAGAGAGTGGATGTGCTGAGAAAAAAAAGGAGACCACCGTTGATATATAAATATATATCGTCATGGAGTTTATTCACATAGCAAAATAGATAAGAGTTTGCAGTGCACTTCTACTAGTACAGTGTTTTGCTGCATTGCAAAAACATGGCAAGGATTCATGACAGCATTTTTTTCGGAGGGTGTGTAAAAAACAACCAAAACAACAACAACAACAACAACAACAGCAACAACAACGACAACAACAACAAAACAAACAAATACCAAACCATACACATTTTTGAGAACTTTAGTCACAACAATTTCAAATCTTTTTTTTTTTTATCTCTTTTTTTTTTGGGGGGGGGGGGGATGGTGGTGGTGGTGGTGGGGGGGGGGGTAGTGGGTGAGGAGGGAGGGGACGGGGGTTGGGGAAGGGGGGAAGAGGTCTGTTCTATTTACACTGACTGAGAATGGCAGAACAGTCGTCATCACGAGCCAGCAGCTAGCTCTATTCACGAGGATCAAGTGTGGGTGGTTGTTGTTGTCCACGTGGAACTAAATCCTTCCACAGATCCGAGGTCCCAGCTGACCTTTTGTGGTTCCACCGACCAGTCGTGACTGTGTGGTACATTTAGAACTGATTTGATTTTAATGCTGCGTTAGCAGCGTGCGTGCGTGCGTGCGTGTGTGTGTGTTTGTAAAAGAACGTACGGCAACAAAAAGGTTGTTCCTGGCAAAAATCTGTAGAAAAATCCACTTCGATAGGAAAAGCAAATAAAGCTACACGTAGGAAAAAGGGATGGCGCTGTTGTGTGGTATTGTGGTATGTAGCGACGCGCTGTCCCTGGGGAAAGCAGCCCGAATTTCACACAGAGAAATATGTTGTGATAAAAAAAAACAAAAAAACAAATAGACGTAATCAAACCGATAGCCATGCCGACAGTCAATAACAACTATAACAACAAAGGCAGACGAGTGTACGTACAAGTCAGTGTGAATGTCAAATGTTGTCCAGGTTCACAAAGACTACACCTTCCCTGATCTCCCAGGTCAACATATGTGCAGACCTGCCAGTCCCTGAACCCCCTTCGTGTGTATACGCACGCAGAAGATCAAATACGCACGTTAAAGATCCTGTAATCCATGTCAGCGTTCGGTGGGTTATGGAAACAAGAACATACCCAGCATGCACACCCCCGAAAACGAAGTATGTCTGCCTACATGGCGGGGTAAATAAACAAAACGGTCATACACGTAAAATGTTATATATCTGTCTGAGTGTGTATGTGTGCGTGCCTGAAATCTGATTGAATGACGTGACACAGGAAATGAAAGATGAGCGCCCAATGGCAGCCGTCATTCGGCTGTACCCAGGTAGGCAGCCTCTTGTGTAAATGACCCCGTGTAAGTAAAGCGCTAAGAGCTTGGTCTCCGACCGAGGATAGGCGCTATATAAGTATCCATATCAATCACAAAGACTACACCCTGCTGACAGGCAAGTTACCTGTCACAGGGACAACAGCCACTCAGTTTTCCTGTTCTGTGGTGCAAGGCCGCATAATGATGAAGACACTTCCCTGCCAATACAGTGTCCGTGAGGGCCTGGGTTCGAATCTCTGCGCTCTCGTCCTTTCTACGAAAATCAAACTGAGCGTCTGGTCATTCGGATGAGACGAGAAACCGAGGTCCCGTGTGCAGCACGCACTTGGCGCACTGATAAAGAACCCGTGGCAACAAAAGTGTTGTCGTGTGATAATGATTCTCTGAAAGAAATGTACTCTAATAGGACTACAATATATTATGAACGCACTCAGGGCCTGAACCGCGTGTTGGGATATACTGTTGGTCAGACATCTGTTCAGTAAATGTGGTGAAGCGTATATGGATTTTTTCCGGACGCAATGACGTTTCCTTGAGAAACTGAAAAGTGAAACTGTGGAGTCGTATCCTGAACTATATACGGGGCCGTGTTTGGATTTGAAGAGTAATTTTCACGTGTCATGTGAATATGTATATCGAAGTATGTCAGTTGAACTGTGCATTCGATGTTGAGTGAATATTCCCTTTCTGTTACTCCTCTCTTCCCCCCCCCCCCCCCACACACACATGTACGTGTATATATATATATATATATAATATATATATATATATATATATATATACACTCTCTCTCTGTCTCTCTCTGTCTCTCTCTCTCTCTCTCTCTCTCTCTCTCTCTTACACACACACACACACACACACACACACACACACACATGTATGTATCTCTCTCTCTCTCTCTCTCTCTCTCTCTCTCTCTCTCTCTATATATATATATATATATATATATATATATATATATATATATATACTCTTTCTCTGTCTCACACACACACACACACACACACACACCACCACCACCACCACCACCACCACCACCAGCACCACCCTGCCACGCACACACATTCACACACTTACGTGCATACAAATTCTCTCTCTCTCTCTCTCTCTCTCTCTCTCTCTCTCTCTCTCTCTCTCTCTTTCACACACACACACACACACACACACACACACACACACACACACACACACACACACACACACACACACACACACACACACACACACACACACACACACACACACACATCACACGTCACACACACACACACGCGCGCGAGTGTCTCTGTTGTCCGTTTAAACTGATTTCCATTCCATATTATTTTGAAAGAGCGAAAGTGTGGGAGAGTGAGAGGAGGGAGAGAGAAAGAGGTGTCAATAAACATGGGGACATGGGTGGGGGGGGTGGGGGTGGAGGGCTGAATAAACATGAGAGGGGGTGGGTAGTGGACTGGAGGAAGAGAGAGAGAGAGAGAGAGAGAGAGAGAGAGAGAGAGAGAGGAAGGGAGCGGAGATGGGAGGATAATAATCTTGCGGCACTGAGAGACAGAGAATGAGAGAGAAAGAGACAGAGAGATAAAGATAGAGATAGAGAGAGAGAGAGGAGGGAGGCGGGAAGGAGAGGGAGGCGGGGAGGCGGGGAGTGGGGGAACGGGAGGGGGAAGGGGGGGGGTCGAAGCACATTAAGGCAAACAAACATAATTGCTCGTTGTGACCGCCCAGTTTTAAAAGACGGAATGTCAGTCAATGCGCCTCCTCCAGTAGAGAGCTGCTGGAAGAGAGAGTTGCATCCCTTTGTTCTCTCTCTCTCTCTCTCTCTCTCTCTCTCTCTCTCTCTCTCTCTCTGTCTCTTGTCGCCCGTTTTATCATCGTAAACCTGCTCTCATTTTCGCCTCCCCTCCTGACCTCCCCCCCCCCCCTTCCTGTCTTCGTTTATTTATTTATTTGTTTGTTTGATTGTGTGTTCATTTGTTCATTTATCTATTCATTCATTCATTCATTCGACCCCAATCCTCCTCCCTTCCATCCACCAATCCCTCCTCCCGCCAGCCCCAATCTCTCCCCCCCCCCCCCTCCCCCCACACACACACACACCCACACCTCTCGCCTTTCCTCATCCTCCTTGTCCACCCACTCGCTCTCTCCTCTCTCCCTCCATCCAATCCCTCCACCGCCACCTCTTCTTCTTCTTCTTCCCACGACACCCCCCCTTCCTCATCCTCTCCGCCTCGCCCTCCCCCTCTTCCTCTCTCTCTCTCTCTCTCGTGTTCCTTTCTCATCTGCACGTGCGTTATCATTTTTGGGCTCTTTCTCGTTGGGAGGCGGGTTTTTGTGCCTGTTTCATGCGCATGCGCATTGGCGGCTCTTTCCGAGCGGAGAACCAAATATTTCTTTCTTCTTCTTTTTTTTTTTTTTTTTTTGTTTTTTTTGTTTGCTTTCTTTTTTCTCTCCTCTCCTCTCTTTGCTGGCGTTGCCTGGGTCTTTTTATTTCTTGAGGCCTTGCGCCCCCCCCCTCCCCCCACTTCCCCCCAACCCCCACCACCGCCCACCCCACCAGACCCTTTCTCCTCCCCTCTCTACTTCTCTCTCTCTCCTCTCCTCTCCTCTCCGTCCTCCGCCCCCCCCCCTCCTCCTTCCCCTTCCTACTCCCCTTGTCCAACCACCCTCCTTCCTTTCATTATTTAATTTTCTTGTTTTGTTTTGTTGCGCTGGCCACCTCCACTGCCTCCCCTTCTTCTCCCCTCCTCCTCCCACCCCCCAATCCCCTACGCCCACCCCACCCTTTCTTCCTCTCTCCTCCTCTTTGATAATTTTAATATATTTTTTGTCATTTGCTTTTTCACTTTTTTTTTTTCTTTTTTTGTTATCATGTTTTTGTTTTTTTGCTTTTGGAACAGGGAACGGGGATGGAGTTGCCATGACGACGGGTCAGCCTAACACGGCGTCTGAATTGCAGCTGTTTAATGTGTTGAAGCGAGCCAACCTGCTGCAATACTACGACACTTTCATTGCCCAAGGTAGGCACACCCCCCATCCCCCTACCCCCTTTGTGTGTGTGGTGTGTGTGTGTGTGTGTGTGTGTGTGTGTGTGTGTGTGTGTGTGTGTGTGTGTGTGTGTGTGTGTGTGTGTGTGTGTGTGTGTGTGTGTGTGTACACTGTCTTTGTCAGCTGATTTGGGAAATGGCGCCGCAAGGACCAATTATGTGATGGTTTATCTGTCCAGTGTAGGCCTAGGTCGACTAATCATGGAGGAGAACGAAATTAATAAGCAAGAATCAAACTAACTATCAGTTATGACATGGACATTTCGAAGACAGACAGTGCCAACTATTGAACCATCAGTTTAACCCGAAACGTTAAGAATGTGATATATATATATATATATATATATATATATATATATATATATATATATATATACAGAGAGAGAGGGATATATATCTATCTATCTATCTATCTATCTGTCTATATATATATATATATATATATATATATATATATATATATATGTGTGTGTGTGTGTGTGTGTGTGTGTACGTTTTTTGTATATAGTCCTTATAATTATTTAAAAGTTCTGTTGAAGTTCAGTGACATGATTTCGCACAACACTAGGACGAGTTGAAAGACAGAGAAAAAGACTGACTGACAGATCGTGGTGTCTTGTAGGCGATTTCACAAACAGAAATTCTGGAAGGTGAATATTGTTATTTCACAATTTGTTATGCATATTACAAAATAAATAAATTATAAAAAAAATAAAAATAAAACTGCACGCAGGAAAAAAAAATCAAAAAAAGGTGGCGGGGTAGAACAGCAACGCGCTCTCCCTGGGGAGAGCAGCCCGAATTTCACACAGAGAAATCTGTTGTAATAAAAGAAATACAAATACAAATAATGCATGGACATCACAAGATCACAAGATAATTCACTGTCCTCAAAAGGCGGGGCTTGGTGTGATGACACACAGTTAAGTCCTATAAATTTTAGTACAAATATAGACATGCATAAGCGATTCAGCCGAATTGCATACCCTCAGGAGCACACAATCTCAGCTGCAGCAAATATCCATGCACCCGCCATCAGTCTCCATTTCACACTCGTTGTAAGAAATTACTAAACACATGTAAAACGACCTTCAAATATAAAGAATTAGGTTACAATAATAAATAGGCCCGTAAATCAAGGAATGTTTATGACATAAATGAATAATTAAATGATCAATTACATAAATAGATGGCAACAACAATAGCAATGACAATAACAGTGATAACAACATAATAACGATGATGATGATGATGATAACAACAACAACAGCAACAGTAATAATAATAACAGTAGCGGAAAAAACAAGGTGG
>NC_134890.1:17088067-17093067 GCF_041734735.1 Babylonia areolata
AACAAATAATGAGGCCAGGTTAATCATTTCATAGCTGAATCGGTAGCGTAAGCAGCACTGACCTGTGTACCTTGTGAATGGAGAGAGTTACCACTCTTTATGATAGTCAGTCGTGTCCGACTATGACCATCAGAACAGCAGAGGAGGCAACTGCTGTTCCGACTATTTGGGCTAGAATTTGATTATAGAGGAGAGTGTCTTGCCCAAGTTACATCCCCACTCTCTCGGCCAAGAGGGTTTTAAGACAGACGGCGTTGGAATGGTTCCCAAAGGCCAACTAACCCCCCAAAGCTGCAGCACTAAGAGCCAGTGCAATTTTACCTCCTAGTTTGAGAGTCATAGTCCTTCACACAAGACTAAGCTGTAAATGATTTCCCATTGACTGGAGAAACCATTGATAATACAGCTCTCACTTTGCTGTTGGCCCAGTTGTAAACTTATGTCAATCTGTGATATAAGCCGAGTGTTATTTGTTAATAATCAGTCAGTCTATCGTCGATAATACCCTTCCACCCCCACACACCCTCGCCACCCTCGCCTCTAACCCACCAGTCTCACACTGTTCATAATAATTTCACACCGAACCTGTTGATGGACAGCGGAGGAAGAAGAGTTGTGTCAGGGCACAAACGGATCCATTTAAAATTGACGCTAACAAACACTCAGATTGAAACCCAAACCCAGAAACACACACACACGCAGACATGCACACACACACACACACACACACACACACAGAGAGAGAGAGAGAGAGAGAGAGAGAGAGAGAGAGAGAGAGAGAGAGAGAGAGAGAGAGCAAAACAGACAAAGAGTTGAAATTCGACATTACAATTAGTAAAACAAACAAAACTGTGACAAGGAACTGTATTATGATATCGTATTGATAGAATATGAACAAACAAAATCAAACAAACAGCCTTGAGAAAAGAAAACATACCGGAGTATGAAGAGCTGAATTTTGATATTGTATTTATCAAAATATAAACTAACAACAACAACAACAATAATAGCAAACCTGACAAAGAGCGTGAATTTGGATATTTCATGTTATTTTTTTTCTCTGTAAAAAAATGAAACCCCTAACTCCCACTGGATCGCACATTGCCTGGTTTGTGTCAAGGTGTTCCAGTGAGCTATTGTGTGTCCCTTCATGGAGATAGGGGGTGGGCGGGAGAGGGAGGGTTGTTGTTGATGACGACGACGACGACGACGACGATGATGATGATGATGATGATGATGATGATAATGACGACGACGACGACAATGATGATGGTGATGATGACGACTATGATGACGATAATGATGATGATTACGACGATGAGAGGACGATGATGATGATGATGATGACGACGACGACGATGATGACGATAATGATGATGATGATGTTGATGATGATTATGATGATGATGACGACGACAACGACTACGACAAAGATGATGACGACGACGACGACGACGATGATGATGATGATGATGATGACGGTGATGACGTCGACGTCTAAGATAATGTCGAAGACAACGACGACGACGATGACGATGCTGACAACGATGATGATGATGACGACGATGATGATGAAAATAACACAATCTCCTCCTGCCTGTACACCAACCCCCTCCCCCAACCCCCCACCCCACCCCACCCCACCCCACACACCCACAGGGGGTGACGACGTGAGGCAGCTGTGTGAGGCTGGGAAGGACGAGTTCCTGGAGATCATGGTGCTGGTGGGCATGGCCGCCAAGCCGCTGCACGTCCGCCGGCTGCAGAAGGCCCTGCAGGAGTGGCTGGTCAGGCCTCCCCCCGGGGCCCTCCCTGCCGGGTCCAGTCCGGGGGCTGTGGAAGCTAAAGGTATGTGTGTGTGTGGGAGGGTGGGGGTAGTGGTAGGGTGGGGGGGATAGGGTGGGTGTGTAGGGGGTTGGGGTGTTTGTCTCACTCTCAGTATCATTGTCTCATTTTCCTCTCCACTGTCTTCCTCTGTGTGTGTGTGTGTGTGTGTGTGTGTGTGTGTGTGTGTGTGTGTGTTGTCAGACCTCCTCTTGGGGCCCTCCCTGCTGGCTCTAGTCCCGGGGGCTGTGGAGGCCAAAGGGGTGTGTGTTTGAGGGGGAGTAGTGGGGGGGCGGGGGGGGGGGGGGGGCGTTGTCTCAGTCTCATAGTTTCGTCTCCCTGTCTACTCTGTCTTCCTCTGTGTGTGTGTGTGTGTGTGTGTGTGTGTGTGTGTGTGTGTGTGTGTGTGTGTGTGTGTGTGTGTGTGTGTGAGTCTTAGTCTCATTGTCTCATCTTCCTCTCTAGTCTGTGTCCCTCTGTGCATATGTGTGTGTGTATGTGTGTGTGTGTGTGTGTGTGTGTGTGTGTGTGTGTGTGTGTGTGTGTGTGTGTGTGTGTGTGTGTGTGTGTGTGTGTGTAGACGATTTATAGATAGATAGATAGATAGATAGAACCGTGAGAGAACCCATGTACACCAACAAATCGAGAGGTGGATGCACTGAGAAGAGAGGTTGGACAAGTGCATCAGGTTCAGTTTCAAGATGATGTCAAAGAGTGGGGACTGATCGATGATCGATACAGCACGTCTGTTGTAAAGAAAAAGAACAAAAAGAATTCCAGTCCATCAATTCATCAAACGTCCGTGAACTGCAAAACCACGACGACATTTTTTTGTTGTTGTTTTTTTAGATTTCTGTTCACGTAAGTGTAGTTGAGGGAATAAACACACACACACACACACACACACACACACAAGCACGCACGCACGCACGCACACACACAAACACACACACACAACCGCCCACACACACACACACACACACACACACACCACCACCACCACCACCACCACCACCAACAACAACAACAACAACACCAACAACAACAACAACAACAGAAACAACAACAACAACAACAACAACAAAAACAACAAGAAACAGACATGGTAAAAAAAAGCATTTACAATAAAGACATCTATAACGCTCATCTGTCGAGGAAAATGTACATGATGTAAAGAATGTTGTTTGATCTACAAATTAATAGCTTTTAAGAATCAATACAACGACAATACATCAGAAATGTACACACAACTGCGTCGATTGGAATGGCAGTTATTGATTGCAAATAACTAAAATAGCTAATTGTTTTCTCCAAGGAGAATAACTATGTCAGCCAAGTAAATCAGTCTCTTCATTTTGATCCTCATCGAACACTCTTAATTTCTGTGTTAAGTTTGTGTTGTCGCAAGTGATGCATTGTGACAAAAACAGCCCTTCAATTCCATTCCACATTCTATTTAGAGTGAGTACATCCAAACATGGTGTGTTCAATGCAGTCTTTAAAAATCCTAGATCAAAAGTTCGCAGTTTTCTGTTTCGTGCTAAGCCCATTCCCTTTAGAATCACATCAGTTGTTATGATTCCGACGAATAAGACGCAATTATAGTTTCGTTCCTTGGATTTGTGGAAGCTGTGTCTCTAATGATGTTCCCACCAACCTTATCCAATCATTTTATTTATTGCAATAATTTTGGCGTACTTTTATGTATTGTCAAGACGTCTTGGTGTATATGAGTGCCTTTACTTACAGAATAAAGAACAATCGGACCGTTGTTTGTAAATGTATGTCCAGATTTAGTGGAGTGATGGCCTAGAGATAACGCGTCCGCCTTGGAAGCGAGAGAATCTGAGCGCGCTGGTTCGAATCACGGTTCAGCCGCCGATATTTTCTCCCCCTCCACTAGACCTTGAGTGGTGGTCTGGACACTAGTCATTCGGATGAAACGATAAACCGATGTCCCTGTGTGCAGCATGCATTTAGCGCACGTAAAAGAACCCACGGCAACAAAAGGGTTGTTCCTGGCAAAATTCTGTAGAAAAATCCACTTCGATAGGAAAAACAAATAAAACTACACGCAGGAAAAAATACAAAAAAAAAAGGGTGGTGCTGTAGTGTAGCGACGCGCTCTCCCTGGGGAGAGCAGCCGGAATTTCACACAGAGAAATCTGATGTGATAAAAAGAAATACAAATGCAAATACATTGTTGAACCTTTTCCTTAATCGATACTTTGCAAGCATGGAAGACCAGGAAATGAACATTCGCACTACGTTTGAAATTGAATTCATCTAATGTTAAGAAACAAACATTCACACAACCTTTAATATTGAATTCATGTAATGCTAAGAAACAGACATTTACATAACGTTTAATATTGAATTCATCTAAAGTTATGAAATTTATATAACTTTCAAGAAATTACACAACACAATATATTCCCTCGTATACTTTATAATGTTGTTCCAAATATTTTTCTTCTTCTTCCTTTTTTTTTTTTTTTTTGATAATCCAGGTTCAGCAGTTAGCTCTGTTATTGTTCTTAGTTTTTAAACAATAACAAAAATGTTTATAATCTTTGAATGTGTCCGTGCAAGGTTTATTATTTGAATTAAAATTCTAAGCTTAACTGGGAGTGTATTTATCCATAATTCATAGAGTTGAAGCAAATGATATAGTTAACCACATATAGATTTCTACTTGTATTTTATTGTTATGTTTTGTTTATCAGTCACGTAATTTTAAATATCTCCGTATATTTCTCTACATCAGATATGTTTAGAACTCCATTCTTTACACATTTTAAGGCGTTTTCCTGTAAATATCTTCTGTTTCTTTGTTTTTTACCGTCATTCGAATCGAAAGCACATTTTATTTGCAGATTGTTTAGAAGGTTGTCCAGTTTGACTGGAAGTAAAATCCAGAATTCTATCTATTATCTTTGACAATGCCACTAGCTGTAGCACTGCAGCTCGTCCTAATGGGTTGGAAGTTGTTTTCATCCAAATCTTGTCAGAACAAAGTCTTTATTTCAGGTAATTATTGTTCGTCATATTTTTTTTTTTTTTACTCACAGTCTTTTATATCTTGTGTGGAACATATTCATAATACCCTCAATTTTAAAAGTGTTCCGACTTTTAGATTTAAAATGTGGCAGAATGCATTTTACTTTCTTCTACTT
>NC_134890.1:17098067-17110567 GCF_041734735.1 Babylonia areolata
TTCATTTACTCGTTTGTTTATTTTTTTTCCCTCCTCCAGTCTATGTTGTCGGGATGTTTTTTTTTTGTTTTTATTTTGATTATCTGTTTATCCACATATCCATCTTTGTATTTTTTTAGTTCATTTCATTCTGCTTGTTATATCATTATCAATCAGTTTACTCGATTATTTATTTGTTTTTATCTCTTTCTTTTTCTTTTTTTTCTTTTCTTTGGAAACGGGGCTGTTTCTATGCCTTTGTTGAATCGTTTATTTGTTTGCTTTATTCGTTTGTTTTGATTGCTTATATATTCATTTCGATTTTTAAATTCATTTATTGTATGCTTTTTTTTTTTTTGATTGTTTGTCTATGGGCACGTTTATTGATGCGTGTACTCGTTTATTTATTATTTGGCTGGTTGGTTTGTTGGTTTGTTTATTTATTCGTAACCTATTTTATTTCATTATATTATCATTATTTTTTTTGTATTATTTGTATATTTGTTAATTTTCTCAAGTTATTAATATCTCGTTTTCCTGCTGCATTTATAGATGGAATGAACATACGACAGGACTAGATTTGATAAAAAGAAAGAAAGAAAGAAAGAAAGAAAGAAAGAACGAAAAATGTAAGAAAGAAAGAAAGAAAAGTAAAGAACGGGCGTTGTTTGTTTCTGCACTATATTCTTCCTTCCTTTTTCCCCTTCTCGCATCTTTTTTTTTCCTTCCTTCATCTCTTCCTTCCTTTGTTCCTTCCTTCCTCCCTGCTGTCCTCTTTTCGTTTTCTCCTTTCTGTTTGTCTGTCTTTTTTTTTTTTTTTTTTGCATTCTTCCGTCTTTCTTTCCTTCATGTCTTTCTCCCTTCATTTCGTCCTTCCTTTCTTCTGTCCTCCCTTCTATTTAATTAAATTCTTCCTCTCTGTACATTTTGCTTCCTTCCTACATTCCCTCCTTCCCTCCTTCCTTCCTTTATATCTGGAGTCCTTCCTTTTGTACTCTTTTCTTTTCCTACCATCATCTTTTTTCGTGTTTTGGGTGTTTTTTTTTCTTTTTTCTTTTTTCATATATTTCCTCATATTTATTTATTCGTACATAAATGATGATAATAATGTAGCCAAGTGCTCAGCTGGCGACCAACCCGTAGTTCAACTCACAGCACATGCTGAATAGTGGACGACCGTTTCACTTCACTGCAGTGACGGTGTCCAACCACTGACATGAGGAGGTAACTCCTGTGGCGTAAGGCTATTCAAATTCGAATTTGAACTGAAACCTGTTGCGCGTCTGCCGGCCTGGCGCAGCTCTGTGAAGTTGACATTGAGCGTGTGGCACCACACAGCCCACTGCCTAACATTCCACTGCATTGTCTTCTGCCCTTTTTCTTATCTTCTCATAACTATTGTGAATAAAACAATATAGAAAAAAAACAAACAAAAAAACAACCTTTTGTGACTGACCTCTACATGTTCCTGGCCTGCGACGGCGCGGATCTTTTCTATCCTTTCACCGTCATACTCTTTCATTCGTTAAGAATATAAATTCTTTTTGTACCGTCCACTTTTTTGACCACTCGGGTTAGCGCACGACTACAATAATAATAATGATTATAGTAGTAGTAATAGTAGTAGTAGCAGTAGTAGCGATAAGAAGAAGAATATTGATTGAATCTTTAATGGATAAAGAATTAGGCGCAGTAAAGGCCTTTTTACAATTCTGCCCATTTAACGACACAAAACATAAAAATAAACAACGACACAAAACATAGAAATAAGGAAATAAAATGAAATAAAATAAAATAATTAGAACGACGAATAAGAATAGTAACTGGAACGACGAATAAGAATAGTAACTGGAATAGTCCATTAAAGGTAACAAAGCGATGAAAAGAACAATTGGTACATTCTCATGTACGTGCGTACTTCCACACACACACACACACACACACACACACACACACACACACACACACACACACACACACACACACACACACACACACACACACACACACACACACACTCAATTATAAAACAAGCAAAACAAAGACATACGTACACATTCACGCCCACACACTCAAACACACACAAACAAACAAGAAGAAGAAGAATCTCCTTACACAGCTTCACTCTCATCGTCCATTCAACCATGGAAACTTTCGTTCATTCATCCTTCCATTCGTAGTTTTGTATTTGTATTCGTATTTTGCATTTGCATTTCTTTTTATCACAACAGATTTCTCTGTGTGAAATTAAGGCTGCTCTTTCCAGGGAGAGCGTGTCGCTACACTACAGCGCCACCCTTTTTGGGGGGGTATTTTTTCCTGCGTGCAGTATAATTTGTTCTTCGTATCGAAGTGGATTTTTCTGCATAATTTTGCAGGGAACAACCCTTTTGTTGCCGTGGGTTCTTTTACGTGCGCTAAGTGCATGCTGCACATGGGACCTCGGTTTATCGTCTCATCCGAATGACTAGCGTCCAGACCACCACTCAAGAACGTCTAGTGGAGGGGGAGAAAATATCGGCGGCTGATCCGTGATTCGAACCAGCGCGCTCAGATTCTCTCGCTTACCTCTAGACCATCACTCCACAGATACATGCCATTATTAATCAGTTCATTGGTTCATTCATCCATTCATTCTTTCATTCACTCACTGACGCATGACTTTTTTTTTTCTTCTCCCTCTCTGTCTCACAGGGACCCCCGCCGTCGGCAGTGGCGTGGTGACCACCAGCGGGGTGGTGGCAGGGGGAGGAGGAGGAGGAGGGGAGAGAGGAGGGGTAGGGGAGCTCCCACCCACCAACACCCCCATCCTCCCCCCCGTCGTGCCCACCGCCGCCACCCAGCCCCCCACCCCGCTCATACCCGGACCACCCCCACCCCCACCCCCACCGCCACCACACCCCCAAGGTGGGGACCCCAATTCCTCCTCCTCCTCTTCCTCTTCCTCCCCAGCCTCGTCCGCCTCCTGGGGCCACCACCCGCACCCACACCCACACCCCCACGCTCACCCTCCTCACCCACACCCCCACGGCCACCCTCACCCCCACTCCCACCCCTCCTCCGTCCCCCCCTCCTCCTCCTCCGTCTCCTCCTCCCACCACCACCATCATACTGCCCAGGGGCACGCCCGAGGCGGAGTGCTGGCTTCTGGTCCCGGGGGGTCAGTTGTGGTGGGGGGTGGGGGGTCCAAAAGCATCGTCGGCACCGGTCCTAAAGGGTTCGTGGCTGTGAGAAGTGGGTCGGAGCTTTGTGGCCGGGGCAGAATGGCCGTGTGTGGTGTTGGTGTTGGTGTTGGTGTTGGAGGTGGTGGTGGTGGTGGTGGAGGTGTCGGTGTCGGAGGGGGTGTGGGTGTGGTGGAGGAGCGTGTGGAAGGTTCTGCTGGTGGACCGTCTTCATCTGCTGCTGCTGCCGCCGCTGCTGCCGTAGCGGTGATGATGGGGGAGAAGGAGGTGAGGAGTTTGTGTAGTGTGTAGTGTGGTGTGAGTATGTAGTGTAGTGTGTGTGTGTGTGTGTGTGTGTGTGTGTGTGTGTGTGTGTGTGTAGTGTAGTGTGTGTGTGTGTGTGTGTGTGTGTGTGTGTGTGTGTGTGTGTGTGTAGTGTAGTGTGTGTGTTTGTGTGTAGTGTGCGTGTGTGTGTGTGTGTGTGTGTTGTGTCTGCCAGTGTGTGGGTGGGCGGTTGGTTGTGTCAGTGAGTCATCGTGTTGATGGGTGTGCTGATGGGTTGGAGGGTCTGTCACTGTCTGTCAATATGTCAGTTATATCAGTGTGTTTATCAGCGCCAAAATGAAATCTATTGAGGGTAAAAGAATAAGCTTACACATCTTTTTTTTTTTTTTTTTACATCCTGCTCTCAGAAAAAAAACACAAGAAAATACCACACACACACACACACACACACACACACACACACACACACACACACACACACACACACACACACACACACACACACACACACACACACACACACACACACACACACACACACACACACACACACAAGAAAATGGAGAAAGTGGGGGTCGGGAAAGGATTATATAGAAAATAAACAATTACAAGTAACACACAAGAAATTCTTTCGAAAAAAACAACAGCGTATCAGTGTGTGTGTGTGTGTGTGTGTGTGTGTGTGTGTGTGTGTGTGTGTGTGTGTGTGTGTGTGCGTGCAGGAGGGGGCAGTGACCCCGACATGCCAGACGAGCCTCAGTGACGCCCAGGTGCAGTCCATCGCCATGGCGGCCTTCACCTTGGCCCGCCAGCTGCCTTACTTCCTGTCCACCGCCGACACCCCACAGGACGCTGCCACTGCCGCCCGGAGGGACCTACAGGTAGTGTGTGTGTGGGTGTATGTGTGTGTGGGGGAGGGGTGTCTGGGTGGGGGGGGGGTAGGTGTGTGTGGGGGTGGTGGGGGGGTAAGTGTGTAGGTGTGTGGGGGGGGGCGGTTAGGTATGTGGGGGGCGGGGGGGGGGGGGGGGGTTAGGGGGTAGGTGTGTGTGTGTGTGTTTGGGTAGGTGTGGATGTGGGGGGTAGGTGCGTGTGGCGGGTCGGTGGGGGGATGGAAAGGGGCGTGTGTGGGGGGGTTGTGGCGGGGGCGGGGTTTGGTGTGTGTGTGTATGTGTGTGTGTGTGTGTGTGCGTGAGTGTGTGCGTGTGTGTGTATGTGTGTGCGTGTTTGTGCAGTGTGTGTGTGTGTGGGGGGGGGGAGGTTATTTCTGTGTGTGTGGGGGGGGGGGGAGTAGGTGTGTGTGTGTGTGGATAGGTGTGTGTGTGCGGGGGGAGGTGGTAGGTGTGTGTGTGTGGGGGGGGGAGAGGGGTAGGTGTGTGTGTATGTGTGTGTGTGTGTTGTTGGGTGGGTGAGTGGGTAGGTGTGTGTGTGTGTGTCCGTGTCTGTGTCTGTGTGTGTGGTACTACTACTACTACTACTTCTACTTTTGAAAGTCAGGCGTGTTCGACTATGGCAATCAGAACAGCAGAGAAGGCAACTGTTGTCCCGACTATCTGGGCTAGAATTTGATGATGGTGGAGAGTGTCTCTAGCCCAAGTTACTAGTAGGCCCCGAAGGCTGCAGCAATGAGAGTTAATGCAATCTTTGCTACCTAGTTCGAGAGTTATTGTCCTTCACAAAAGACTGTGCTGTAAATGACTTCCCGTTGCTATGGAACAACAACAACAACAACAACAACAACCGCCATTGATCTTACAGCTCTTACTTTGCTGCTAGCCCAGCTGAAAGCTTATGTCATTCTGTGATGATAAGCTAGGCGCTGGCATTTACAGGCCTTAACTCCTTGAGTGCCGCAGTACGTATCACCTACGTGCATGATAACGTCACTGATGAAGGGAAATAACTCTGGAAGGCTGAACATTCACACAGTTTATCCAGAGTGGTATATCTCCAGACCATTTTCTCAATTTTAGGCTTATTGTTTCGTAAAGTTATATGTCACAGACAACAACAACAACAACAAAAAAAAAAAAAAAAAAAAAAAAAAAAAAGTCACAAAATTAGGTAGGAATAAAAACAAAATCAAAGTCACAAAGAAGATAGTGCCTCACATTACATGCTAGTTCTAAAAGCGGTTTGATTTAGACTTGATCAATTAAGCATCGCATACAAATGGCTATTAATCAGTTTGGCCAAACTTGATCTGACGTGTCACCAAATGTCACACTTTCCGTCCCTGTATGGGGATGAAATGAGCCGAATTTCAGTAAAGACACCCCCGCCCCGCTAGTGATAAAAAAAAAACCCACAAAAACAAACAAACAATAGTATCAGTATCAGTAACTCAAGGAGGCGTCACTTCGTTCGGAGAAATCCATAATAATACGCTACACCACATCTGCTAAGCAGATGCCTGACCAGCAGCGTAACCCAACGCGCTTAGCAAACAACAACACTTTGATATAGTTGAACCATATGTGAATAACAACAGTTTGATTTATTGGCTTTTTTTTTTTTTTTTAATGAATGTGATTCAGAGCAATGAAGGTGGCCTAAAAACTGTGCCGTTATCGTTATATATGTACACAAAGCATTCAACACTGTGTGTGGGAACATCAGAAGAACACGGGGAAATGTCAGCTGTTCTGACTTTTTAAATCTTTTATCTTTCGCTGTGAGGGAGAGGAGGTGGGGGGTGGGGGGGTTGTGTTGTGTTGTGTGGGAGTGATTGGTAGCATAGAAAGGATGTCTTCCTGTTTGCTTTAATATTAAAACTAACGTTGATCGTGAAAAAAAGAGTCTTTCGCTGTGACTTTTTAATCTGTGACCGTTTTTCCATTCCTAATTGTGTGACTTTTTTTCTTTCGTGGTTGTCTATTCGGAACGGATGTCAGGAGGGGGAGGGGGGGGGGGTTAGTCGTTTACAAAGGGGAGGGGGGAGGAGGAGGAATTTTGTTTAATGTCCCGTCACACATATCGGTAGAGAATGAAAAGTGCAGACGACCCCCTTCTCCGGGACCAGCAGGCTGGCTTCCGCCAGAACAGATCATGCATTGACCAGATCGCCACCTTGCGCATCATCGTCGAGCAATCCTTAGAGTGGAACTCATCGCTGTATATCAACTTCGTCGATTACGAGAAGGCCTTCGACAGCATAGACCGCTAAACCCTCTGGAAGCTGCTACATCACTATGGAGTGTCAATCAAGCTGGTCAACCTGATCAAGAACTCTTATGAGGGAATGAGGTGCCGGGTGGTCTATGGAGGACAGCTCACAGACAGCTTCGGGGTGAAGACTGGAGCCAGGCAAGGCTGTCTCCTGTCACCTTTCCTCTTCCTCCTGGCAATCAACTGGACCATGAAAACATCAACAGCGGACAGAAGAAACGGAATCTAGTGAACACTGCTTGACCAGCTAGATGACCTGGACTTCGCGGATGACCTGGCCCTGCTTTCCCACAGTCACCAACAAATGCAGGACAAGACAACAGAGCTGGCAGCCACCTCATCACAAGTCGGCCTCAACATCCACAAGGGCAAGACCAAGATCCTCAAGATCAACACAGCAAGGGAGGACCCAGTCACAGTGCACGGGAGCAAGCTGGAAGAGGTAGAGGCCTTCACGTACTTGGGCAGCATCATCGACATGCAGGGTGGCACAGACGCAGACGTCAGAGCAAGAATCGGCAAAGCGAGAGCAGCATACTTGCAACTGAAGAACATCTGGAGCTCCAAGGTGTTATCGATTAGCACGAAGATCAGGCTGTTCAACTCCAACGTCAAGTCAGTCCTTCTGTATGGAGCAGAGACATGGAGGACAACAAAGACCACCGTCAAGAAAGTGCAGACCTTCATCAACAGCTGCCTGAGAAGGATCCTCCAGATACGCTGGCTCGACACTATCAGCAATGTAGACCTGTGGCAGCGTACCAACCAGCTGCCAGCCGAAGACGATATTCGGCGCAGAAGATGGAGATGGATTGGGCACACCCTGAGGAAGCCAGGCAGTAACATCACCAGGCAGGCACTGAAATGGAATCCCCAGGGCAAACGGAAGAAAGAAAGGCCAAGAAACACCTGGCGACGTGACCTCGAGGCAGACACCAAGAAGATGGGGCACACGTGGAGACAATTAGAAAGAGCAGCCCAGGACAGAGGACTCTGGCGGACTGTTGTGAGCGGACTATGCTCCGGGAGGAGTGATGGGCATAACTGACTGACTGACACATTTCGGTGGCCGGTGACTGAAGACATTTAATTAGAGTACTAACATTATACATTTGAGCATTAACGTTAATAAGAGGAGGGGGAGGTGTGTGTGTGTGTGTGTGTGTGTGTGTGTGTGTGTGTGTGTGTGTGTGTGTGTGTGTGTGTGTGTGTGTGTGTGTGTGTGTGTGTGTGTGTGTGTGTGTGTGTGTGTGTGTGTGTGTGCTAGTGTATGTGTGTCTGTGTTTATGGTGTGGTGTGTGTGTGTGTGTGTGTGTGTGTATGTGTGTCTGTGTTTATATCTGTGACTCTCTCTCTCTCTCTCTCTCTCTCTCTCTCTCTCTCTCTGTGTGTGTGTGTGTGTGTGTGTGTGTGTGTGTGTGTGTGTGTGTATGCGTCTGTGTCTGTCTGTGTCTGTGTATCTGTGTGTTTATTTTTTGTGTGCCTGTATGTGTACGTGTGTGTATTATGTGTTTCTATCTTTGTGTGTGTGTGTGTGTGTGTGTGTGTGTGTGTGTGTGTGTGTGTGTTTATGCGTGTGTGCTCCTCTCTCTTCCCTCTGTTCGTCCTGGATGGGAAGAGGGAGAGAGAGAGAGAGAGAGAGAGAGAGAGAGAGAGAGAGAGAGAGAGAGAGAGAGAGAGAGAGAGAGAGAGAGAGAGAGAGAGAGAGAGAGAGAGGGGGGGGGGGGGTGAGCCAGAGAAAGGGAATAAATGCCCATTTGTGCATACGCGTTTATTTGCGCTCTTTCGCGCGTGCTCAAGCGTATGATGTCATTCTGATTTTTTTTTTTTTTTTTTTTTTTTTTTCATGACGCATCAAGTCGATTCCCGTCATATTTCCTGCTATTTTCAATTACTACGATGGAAGAAACATTGTCGGCTTTGGAAATGGGGAATGATAATAACTTCCTGCATGAACTTTATATCTGATTGGATTGTGGGGAAGGAGAGGGGAGTGTGTGTGTGTGGGGGGGGGGGGGGGGGGGGCAGGGGTGCGGGGGGGGGGGGGGGAGCGAACCATGCCTCCTCTTCCTCCATCCTCCTCCTCCCCACCATCCCCTACTGCCCCCCCCACCCCCACCCCCCACTCATCCCTCCTCCCACCCCCCCCTTTCCTCACTCAATCATAGACCTCCATCTCTTCACCTTCCTCTCCTACGCCCCCACCCCCCACCCCACCCCCAACCCTCCCTGCCCCCTCACTACCCCCTTCTCTCGTTTCCCCCAAACCACTTGCAGCCAGTTGGGAGCCACTTCAATCTCCTGTGACACCCCCCCACCCCCACCCCCCGCAGCCCCCCTCCCAATCGACAACCCCACCCCTCCCACCCCCTACACCCCCCCCCCCCACACACACACACACACACACGCACACACACACACACACATATTGTGTTCGCCCTTACCGCCGCCCCCCCCACACACACACACACACCCACCACCCCCGCCACACACATACCCAATCTTTCCTCCCGCCCCCCCCCCCCCCCCCACCCCCAGCCCCTCGTCCCCCCTTCTCCCATGCCCGGATTCTGATTTCCATGCCGTGTGTCCTTGTGGAAGAAAAAAAAAAAAAAAAGGAAACAAACAAGTGGGAACAGCTTCTGAAACATGTTCACATTGTTGCCAAATAAAGAAAGAAATGGAGCAAGGAGAGAGAGAGAGAGAGGGGGGGGGTAAGGGGGGGGGAGGCATTCTCAGATTGTCAGAAAATGAAAGACAACAAAACGGGAATGGCCGGTGTATGATTAAAGACATTTGAGAATCTAATCAGATGGAGAGAGAGAGAGAGAGAGAGAGAGAGAGAGAGAGAGAGAGAGAGAGAGAACAGAAAAACACTGATTGGAAAACGCTGAGTTTTTGTCTTGCTTTGCAGTTTTTTTTTTGTTGTTTTTAGTGAGGTTTTTATTTATTTTATTTTATTTTATTTTGTGTCCTTCTTGTTCTTTGTTTTGCTGACATCGATTTTGTTTTCGTGCTTAATCCTCCTCCTCCTCCTCCTCCTCCTCATCATCATCATGATCATAATCATCATCATCTTCTTCTTCTTCTTCTTTGTCGTCAACTTCGTCATCATCGTCGTCGTTTTTTGGCGTTCTTCTTCTTCTTTATCGTCAATGTTCTCGTCGTTATCGTCGTCAACCTTTATCACCGTGGTCCTTTGTTTTTACGACATGTTGCCTTTTTTTCTTTTCCGAAATCTTTATATATATATATATATATATATATATATATATATATATATATATATATATATATATATATATATATATATATATATATATATACAGTGTACTCAAAATTTGATTTGGAATATTTGCCAAACTTCTGTGAAGTGCTGGTCAGTCTGACCGTCCATCGGTAAAGTTCCGAGCAGTTGAAGGGCCAGTTGTGACCATATTTGGTAGTAAACTCGGATGAGAGCGAACGTCACAGAAAATGAGACTTCACTGATCATTTTTCTGTGAAACCATGACGACAAGGATCAGCTTTTAATGACATGAAGTGATGAGCCTTTCTTGTTGTTGTATGTTGCTGATGTTGTTGTTGTTGTTGCTTATTGTGGAACGCCAAACCCAGCTGTTCCTTTTCTTTCCATAATATTTCTTCTTCTTCTTCTTCTTCTTCTTCTTCGTCTTCTTCTTCTGCGTTCACTCGTATGCACATGAGTGGGCTTTTACGTGTATGACCGTTTTTACCCCGCCATGTAGGCAGCCATACTCCGTTCTCGGGGGTGTGCATGCTGGGTATGTTTCTTGTTTCCATAACCCACCGAACGCTGACATTAATTACAGGATCTTTAACGTGCGTATTTGATCTTCTGCTTGCATATACACACGAAGGGGGTTCAGGCACTAGCAGGTCTGCACATATGTTGACCTGGGAGATCGTAAAAATATCCACCCTTTACGCACCAGGCGCCGTCACCGTGATTCGAACCCGGGACCCTCAGATTGACTGTCCAGCGCTTTAACCACTCGGCTATTGCGCCCGTCCATAATATTTCAAAATGAGGAATCCAAGTTGACACACACCCCTCCCCCCTCCCCTCCCCTCCCGTCAAAGAAAACAAAAACACACACACACAAAAACAACCACCCAAAAGCGGTCAAAAGCCAACAAACTTCTCTTGTTCCTCTGAAGCTGACAGACAACAGATACATGTTTCAGAATCCTGATTCCTATGGGCATTTGTGATGACAATTTTCAATGCACTTTGCAGAACTAGCACTGACTGTTATTGTTTGTTTTGTTTTTTTGTTGTTGGTTTTTTTGTTTGTTTGTTTGTTTGTTTTTAATAAAAAGGTTTTAATTTGATTAAAGGAGATACGAGTGCAGCTCTGATTTAACCATCATTCATGTCATAGGGAGGGACGTGCTTGAAACAGTTTGAACTGAGTCATGAAGAGTGATGGCCTGGAGGTAACGCGTCCGCATAGGAAGCGAGAGAATCTGAGCGCGCTGGTTCGAATCACGGCTCAGCCGCCGATATTTTCTCCCCCTCCACTAGACCTTGAGTGGTGGTCTGGGTGCTAATCATTCGGATGAGACGATAAACTGAAGTTCCGTGTGCAGCATGCACTTAGCGCACGTAAAAGAACCCACGGCAACAAAAGGGTTGTTCCTGGCAAAATTCTGAAGAAAAATTCTACTTCGATAGGATAAACAAATAAAACTGCACGCAGGACAAAATACAAAAAAAAAAAAAAAAAAAAAGGGTGGCGCTGTAGTGTAGCGACGCGCCCTCCCTGAGGAGAGCAGCCCGAATTTCACACAGAGAAATATGTTGTGATAAAAAGAAATACAAATACATCTGCTCGACTATATCGGGCTGTGTTGAACAGAACGGTATTAGACACACAGACAGACAGACAGACATCTGAACAACTATCCAAGCAATTTTTTTGTGTGTGCCAAAGTACAGACAATAAATTAGATGTATTAAAATGGGGTCCAACAGAACCTGATGAGCCCTAACGAGGCAGGAGGCGCCACCCCGGGTATTGAGGATCTGAGGAAGTATGCCGCCATCTATGGGCGGTTCGATTCCCGGCGACAGAATGAGAGGCCTATGTCCCTGCACATGGTGAGAACACCTTTGTGTGTGTGTGTGTGTGTGTGTGTGTGTGTGTGTGTGTGTGTGTGTGTGTGTGTATTTGTGTGTGTGTGTGTGTGTGTGTATTTGTGTGTGTGTATGTGTGTATGTGTGTGTGTGTGTGTGTGTGTGTGTGTGTGTGTGTGTGTGTGTGTGTGTGTATGTGTGTCTGTGTGTCTGTCTGTGTCTGTCTGTGTCTGTGTCTGTGTGTATGTGTTGTTTTTCTCTTCTGGCATTTCTTTTTCAAAATTCTGTTTATTCTTCTTCTTTTCTTTTTTTTCTTTTTTGTGCATTTACAATATCAGTCATTTGAGTATAGAAAACTTATAGAGAAAAAGTAAACATGCATCATGAAAACATCAATTATTGCGCATTCCACATTTCCTATGAGCGGAGTCCACGCTAGTGATATGTCCTTATTATATTTGTATACTAAATGGCTTAGGTGTTAAGAGGTCTGAAGGACATGATTATTTGAATGTTATCTTTAGCATAGAAAGAAAATTGAACTACATCATTGCGTGTCTGTCTGTGTCTCTGTCTGTCTTACTCTTTCTCCGTCTCTCTCTCTCTCTCTCTCTCTCTCTCTCTCTCTCTCTCTCTCTCTCTCTCTGTCTCTGTCTCTGTCCCTGTTCCTGTCTGTCTGTCTCTGTCTCTGTCTGTCTGTCTCTATCTCTGTCTCTGTCTCGGTCTGTCTGTCCGTCTCTATCTCTGTCTCTCTGTCTCTGTCCCTGTCTCTGTCCCTGTCTCTGTCTGTCTGTCTCTGTCTGTCTCTG
>NC_134890.1:17118067-17140567 GCF_041734735.1 Babylonia areolata
GAGCTGTTCTTGTTTCTGCATCGTCTTTCTTTCGTTTAGCGAAGTTTCAGAGGATGAGCAAGGGCTCAACAGTATTGGTTGCAGAAGAATATGTTCTTTCATCCGAAGAGTACAGAAAAAAAAGAAAGAAAAGGAAACAGTACTGTTCTTCTCACTTAATTCTATTTTCCACACTCTGTTGGTATTTCAATGTGTTTTTTTTTCTCTGTATAAGGAGTAAAATCATTATTCTTTACTGGCTTCAAGTATTTGTTTTAACGTGTTTATTTTCCGGAGAGTAAACCCCCCCAAAAAAAAACAAAAACAAAAAACAAAACAAACAAACAAACAAAAAACCCAAACAAACAAACAAACAAACAAACAACAACAACAACAAAAACCAAACCCAAACTGTTCTTCATGGTAGATTTACCGTTATCTGCTGTTGTTACTTTCAATGTTCATTTTAACGTGTTCCTGGATGTTGCTTTTAATGTTTATTTCAATGTGTTCGTATACCTGAGAAGCTGAACAGATTACTTTTCTCTGCCCTTGTTTTAACTGTTATCTGCTGCTGTTGTCTCCAGTTTCGATCATAATGTGTTCTTTCATCTAAGGAGCAACGCATTATATATTGTATTTCAGCGCATACAAAACTCTGCTGCCCGACTCGTCCTCAAAAAGAAAAGATCTGAGCACATCACTCCTCTTTTGCAACATCTCCACTGGCTTCCTGTCTCACACCGAAAAAAGTACAAGATCAGCACTCTATGTTATACATGTATTCACAAAACTGCCCCTTCCTATCTCTGCGGCTGCCTTCACCTCTACACTCCATCTCGCTCACTACGATCGGCTTCGGATCCACTCTGTTTACGCATACCCAGATTCAAACACTCGACTGTTGGCCGCAGTTCTTTCTCTGTCTCTGGACCTTGCAATTGGAATGAACTTCCTCTTTCGCTTCGTCAAGTCTCCACACTCAGCTCTTTCAAGTCTGGCCCACCTCTTCCCAAAATAGCCTCCCTTGCCTGCCTCTTTCTTGTCTTTAGTTTCTATAGTTCTAGAGTTATGCATGCGTGTGAATGACTGGTGCAAAAGCTCTTTGATTTGTCTCTGCGCAAGATTCAGCGCTATATAAATACCAGTATTATTATTATTATTATTATTATTATTATTATTATTATTATTATTATTATTATTATTATTATTATTATTATTATTATTTATCTGACTGTCGTCTGCTGTTGTTGCTGACGTTTCGAATATTTGTTCAGTTTTCTTCTTCGTTTTACTTGTTGTTGTTGTTGTTGTTGTTGTTGTTGTTGTTGTTGTTGTTGTTGTTGGTGCTGCTGCTGCTGCTGCTGCTGCTGCTGCTGCTGCTGCTGCTGTCTTGTACTACTATATCCTCACGGACTCTCTATATTGGCAGCTTAGCGTCTTAATTATTCTGCCACCTTCTTCGGCTTTTAGAACACCAATAAAGTGTGAAAGTAAAACCAATGAGAAGAAGAGTACCGGTTTCTTTCTGTCTTTGTTTCTTTTCTGTTTTTTGTTTTTTTCTTTTTTGCTCCTCGGATGAAAGAACATATTCTGTAACCAATACTGCTGAGCCCTTCTCATCCTCTGAAACACCGCTAAACGAAAGAAAGACGATACAGAAACCAGAACAGCTTCACATGTTGCACATCCTCATGTTGGTGTGTCGCGGATTCTTCCTCACGTTGTGGGTTCATTTTCATGTAGGAGTGTTGTGGGTTCATCTTCATGTAGGTGTGTTGTAGGTTCATCTTCATGTAGGTGTGTTGTTGGTTTATCTTCATGTTGGTGTGTTGTGGGTTCATCTTCATCTTGGTGTGTTGTGGGTTCGTCCTCATGTCGGTGTGTTGTTGATTCATCTTCATGCTGGTGTGTTGTAGGTTCATCTTCATGTCGGTGTGTTGTTGGTTCATCTTCATGCTGGTGTGTTGTAGGTTCATCTTCATGTAGGTGTGTTGTTGGTTCATCTTCATGCTGGTGTGTTGTGGGTTCATCTTCATCTTGGTGTGTTTCTGGTTTATCTTCGTGTTGGTGTGTTGTAAGTTCATCTTGATGCTGGTGTGTTGTAGGTTCATCTTAATGCTGGTGTGTTGTTGGTTCATCTTCATTATGGTGTGTTGTTGGTTTATCTTCATGTTGGTGTGTTGTGGATTCACCTTCATGCTGGTGTGTTGTGGGTTCATCTTCATCTGAGTGTGTTGTGGGTTCATCTTCATCTTGGTGTGTTGTTGGTTCATCTTCATGATGGTGTGTTGTTGGTTCATCTTCATGTTGGTGTGTTGTGGATTCACCTTCATGCTGGTGTGTTGTGGGTTCATCTTCATCTTGGTGTGTTGTTGGTTCATCTTCATGTTGGTGTATTGTTGGTTTATCTTCATGTTGGTGTGTTGTGGGTTCATCTTCAAGCTGGTGTGTTGTGGGTTCATCTTCATGTTGGTGTGTTGTGGGTTCATCCTCATTTTGGTGTGATGTGGGTTCATCTTCATGCTGGTGTGTTGTTGGTTCATCTTCATCTTGGTGTGATGTGGGTTCATCCTCATGTTGGTGTGTTGTGGGTTCATCATCATGTTGGTGTGTCGTTGGCTCATCTTCATGCTGGTTTGTTGTAGGTTAATCTTCATGTTGGTGTGTTGTGCGTTCATCTTCATCTTGGTGTGTTGTGGGTTCGTCCTCATGTCGGTGTGTTGTTGATTCATCTTCGTGTTGGTGTGTTGTAGGTTCATCTTCATGTAGGTGTGTTGTGGGTTCATCTTCATGTAGGTGTGTTGTTGGTTTATCTTCATGTTGGTGTGTTGTGGGTTCATCTTCATGTTGGTGTGTTGTGGGTTCATCTTCATGTAGGTTTGTTGTTGGTTCATCTTCATGTAGGTGTGTTGTGGGTTCATCTTCATGTTGGTGTGTTGTGGGTTCATCTTCATGTTGGTGTGTTCTGGGTTCATCCTCATGTCGGTGTGTTGTTGGTTCATCTTCATGCCGGTGTGTTGTAGGTTCATCTTCATGTAGGTGTGTTGTTGGGTTATCTTCATGTTGGTGTTTTGTGGGTTCATCTTCATCTTGGTGTGTTGTGGGTTCATCCTCATTTTGGTGTGATGTTGGTTCATCTTCATGCTGGTTTGTTGTAGGTTAATCTTCATGTTGGTGTATTGTGCGTTCATCTTCATGTTGGTGTGTTTCTGGTTTATCTTCGTGTTGGTGTGTTGTGAGTTCATCTTGATGCTGGTGTGTTGTAGGTTCATCTTGATGCTGGTGTGTTGTAGGTTCATCTTCATGTTGGTGTGTTGTTGGTTTATCTTCATGTTGGTGTGTTGTGGGTTCATCCTCATTTTTGTGTGATGTTGGTTCATTTTCATGCTGGTTTGTTGTAGGTTAATCTTCATGTTGGTGTATTGTGCGTTCATCTTGATGCTGGTGTGTTGTAGGTTCATCTTGATGCTGGTGGGTTGTTGGTTCATCTTCATGTTGGTGTGTTGTAGGCTAATCTTCATGTTGGTGTGTTGTTGGTTCATCTTTATGCTGGTTTGTTGTAGGTTAATCTTCATGTTGGTGTGTTGTTGGTTCACCGTCATGTTGGTGTATTGTGTGCTCGTCTTCATGCTGGTGTGTTGTCGGTTCATCTTAATATTGGTGTGTTGTTGGTTCATCTTAATGTTGCTGTGTTGTTGGTTCATCTTCAGTATGGTGTGTTGTGGGTTAATCTTCATGTTGGTGTGTTATGAGTTCATCTTCATGTTGGTGTGATATTGGTCCATCTTCATGTTGATGCATTGTTGACTCATCATCATGTTGTGGGTTCATTCTCATGCTGGTTTGAGTTCATCATAATGTTGATGTGTTGTTTCATCCTCACGTCGTGTGTTCATCCTCATGCTGCTGTTCTGTGGATTCTTCCTCACATTGTGTGTTCATTCTCATGCTGTTGTGTTGTTGGCTCACCCTCACGCTATGGGTTCATCCTCACGTTGTGGTTCCATTCTCATGTTGGTGTGTTGTGGGTTCATCCTCATGTTGGTGTGTTGTGGGTTCATCCTCACGTTGTGGGTTCATCCTCATGTTGGTGTGTTGTTGGTTCATCCTCATGTTGGTTTGAGTTCATCCCCATTTTGATATGTCGTGGGTTCATCTTTATATGGTGTAATATTGGTCCATATTCGTGTTGTGTTTTGGTTCATCCCCATGTGTGTGTGTGTGTGTTGTGGGTTCACCGTCACGTGGTTTCATCCTCATGTTGGTGTGTTGTGGGTTCATCCTAACATTGTTGGTTCATCCTCATGTGTGTGTGTGTGTGTTTTGGGTTCACCGTCACGTTGTGGTTTCATCCTCATGTTGGTGTGTTGTGGGTTCATCCTAACATTGTTGGTTCATCCTCACGTCGTGTGTTCAGCCTCATGCTGCTGTTCTGTGCCTCACATTGTGTGTTCATTCTCATGCTGCTGTGTTGTTGGCTCACCCTCGCGTTGTGGGTTCATCCTCACGTTGGTGTGTTGTGGGTTCATCCTCATGTTGGTGTGTTGTGGGTTCATCCTCATGTTGGTGTGTTGTGGGTTCATCCTCACGTTGTGGGTTCATCCTCATGTTGGCATGTTCTTGGTTCATCCTCATGTTGTGTATGTTGTGGGTTCATCCTCATGTTGGTTTGATTTCATTCCCATTTTGATATGTCGTGGGTTCATCTTATAATTATGGTGTGATATTGGTCCATATGCGTGTTGTGTTCTTGGTTCATCCTCATGTTGGTGTGATGTGGGTTCATCCCCATGTTGTTTGTGGGTTCATCCTCATGTTGGCGTGTTGTGGGTTCATCCTCATGTTGGCGTGTTGTGGGTTCATCCTCATGTTGGCGTGTTGTGGGTTCATCCTCATGTTGGTGTGTTGTGGGTTCATCCTCATGTTGGCGTGTTGTGGGTTCATCCTCATGTTGATGTATTGTGGGTTCATCCTCATGTTGGCGTGTTGTGGGTTCATCCTCATGTTGATGTATTGTAGGTTCATCCTCATGTTGGCGTGTTGTGGGTTCATCCTCATTTTGGCGTGTTGTGGGTTCATTCTCATGTTGATGTATTGTAGGTTCATCCTCATGTTGGCGTGTTGTGGGTTCATCCTCATGTTGGCGTGTTGTGGGTTCATCCTCATGTTGGCGTGTTTTGGGTTCATCCTCATGTTGGTGTATTGTGGGTTCATCCTCATGTTGGTGTATTGTGGGTTCATCCTCATGTTGTTTGTGTGTTCATCCTCATGTTGTTTGTGTGTTCATCCTCATGTTGTTTGTGGGTTCATCCTCATGATGATGTGTTGTGGGTTCATCCTGTTTTTGTGGGTTCATCACCATGTTGAGGGTGTATCCTTTTGTTAGTGTGTTGTGGATACATTGCCACGTTGTGAGTTCATCCTCATGTTGTGTTTCGGGTTCCTCCCCCATGCTGAAGTGTGTGTGTGTGTGTGTGTGTGTGTGTGTGTGTGTGTGTGTGTGTGTGTGTGTGTGTGTGTGCGTGTGTGTGTGTGCGTGTGTGTGTGCGTGTGTGTGTGTGTGTGAACCACAGACGGTGACGAGGGGGGCAGCGGACTGACGGCGGGCAGCCTGGAGTGCCTGTACCGGGCCCTGCAGAACGGCAACCAGACACTGCTGGAAGAAGGACTCCGCATCGCCCGTCAGTACGGCATGGCTGACTTCGCCTCCGAGCTGCAGCAGCTGCAGTACACCTCCCCTGACCTGCCGCAGACCCAGACCCAGACCCAAACCCAGGCCCAGACCCACCCCTCGCGCCGGACGGACGGGGGGGACCCCCATCACCACCAACAGTCTGCCCGACACAGGGGCGGAGGAGGAGGAGACCACTTCCACCACCACCACCACCAACACCACCACCAGCACCACCAGGGGGTGGTGGAGGAGGGGGGGCACCAGGGGCGGCACGTGCAGCCCACCAGGTGGAACCAAGAACACCACCAGCAGCCCGGCACCCCCCTGGAGAATGGGAGCAGCACCGGCACCACCGCCTGTGGCGGGGATCAGACCGGCAAGCCTGTGGGAGCAGGAGGAGGGCAGCAGCATCAGCAGCAACAGCAGCAGCTGCAAGGTCCAGGACCTGCCCAGGCTTCAGGAGGGCAACAAGGTCCGGCGGGACAACAGGCATCGTCGGCGACGTCCCCTCATCACGAGGCTATGGGCATGGGCAGCCAGGCGGAAGGAGGCAGCAGCGTGGAGGAGATTCAGGAGGAGGAGATGGAGATGGAGGAGGAGGAGGAGGTGGTGATCGTTGGGGAGCAAGAGGAGGAGGGCGGGGAGCAACAGCAGCAGCAGCAGCAGCAGCAGCACAGCCCGGCGACAGACCCATGCAGCGGAGGAGGAGGAGGACCCCCCTCACAGCACCTGGCGGCCAGGATGGTGGAGAACGGAGTCCAGACCTGGAACGGCGCTCCCTCGGGAGGGTCCTCCGACTGCCAGCTAAGGGCGCAAGGTCAAGGTCAGGGGGCGGAGGTCAGCAAGAAGGGTAGTGGTGGTGGTGGTGGTGGTGGAGGTGGTGATGGTGGGGAGGACGCCCTGCCTTCTCCCACCTCCCACCACTACAAGCGGTGTCGGTCAGCACACAGCGGTGGTGCCATGGCCTGAGTGCTTCTGGTGGTTCGGTGGTCAAGTCAGTCCACTGTTTGCCTAGGCTCACACGCACCTGTCGTTGTTGTTGGGATTGCTGCTTGACAGTCATCTGGTAATTTGTGGGGTTTTTTTTTTTCTTCTGTTTTCCTGATTCACACACATTCCTTTTGGATTGTTGACTGATATACATACATCCCTTTATTTTTTAGCGAACCTGTTGTCCATCCAGGCTGGAGGTGTAGCTGGAGTCATTGGTGCTATGGGAGAAAAATGATGACCACTTTGTTTATTCTTTTTTTTCTTCTTCTTCTTTTTTTTTTCGTGTTTTTCTTCAGCCCTGATAAGAGCTCCAGCAGGTGGCGGAGCCCGTGAATTACAACATCAACAACAACAACAACAACAACAACTGAATTGTTTTCTTTTGACGTCGTGATTCGCCTACATACTGTTATGACAGGCTCACAAACTGATGGTGGGCTTTTGGTGTGTCTATACTCGTCTATGTATCTATCTATGGTCTCTATCTGTTCATTTTTCTGTCTGTGTCCGCCTGTCTGTCTGTCTGTCTGTTTGTCTGCCTGTCCATCTATCTGTCTGTCTACACCCCCCACCCCCACCCCACCCCCACCCCCCACCCCTATATATATATAGTCGGTATGGATGGTTGTTGTGAGTATGGTGTTCCTTTTTAGACTACAACGGTTTCAAAAACGTTTGTATTGAATGTCTGTAGGTACAGAACAGTGTTATGGTGCAAGTGAAACTGCTCTACGGCGATTTATTGAACAGTTGGTTCCATCATGTTTCGAATCAAGGACTTGTGTAGTTTGTTATAGACAACTGGGATGTTTTTCTCCGTTCTTTTTTATCTGTCTAGTTGGTTTAATTCTTTAGGTACAGAGACAGCAGAAAGTCTGGGAACAATGAAACGTTGTTTATCTGTGGTTGATATTGCTTTGATAGATACGTTAAATGTGGCTTTTTTTTCAAAACAAGATGATTGATGTTGATTGCCGTGTTTCCTTTTCCAGTGGTGATGTAGACCTGAGAAAGTTGTGGCAGTGTTTGTTGTCTAGTTAGCTGCGCTGGGGATTGGATTGGGAATGTCGTTTTCTGGTGACAAATGTGTGTGCGTGTGCATGCGTGTGTGTGTGTGCGTGTGTGTGTGTGTGTGTGTGTGTGTGTGTGTCTAGAGGTTCTGAAAGACGCCAAGGACTTGATCTTCATTTCTATTTAGCATTCTGACCAAGTATTTATATGTAGTGTCACACGATTGAGTTCAGAAGTGGAAACGTGCCGGTACTGGTTGGCTTGTTTGTTTGTTTGTTTTGTTTGTTTGTTTTTTGGTGTTTTTTTTTTTTTTTTTTTTTTTTTTTTTTGGGGGGGGGGGGGGGGGGTTGATCTTGCATTGAATGATTTACAGATTTTACTATACATTTTATTGAATAATTCATCTATTTTTCGTATGTAATAATTATGGTAATGCTCGTCCATTTTTTTTTTTTTTTCAATGTAATTGAGTGGTTATGGAGTTCAATGGAGTCGCCACAAGAGTTCATCAGCCATGTGTTCTGTGATCCGAGTGAAGGTTTCAGACTGAACAATCATCAGCTGGATTCCGGCACAATCAGGACCACCGTGACTGGATCTTGTCTTTTTCGCTCATGACCAACGCTCACTGTGCTACGGACATTAAAAAGACCAATCTCGCAGCAAGGTGAAATCCATTTTCGCGGATGCGTCTTCGGGGGTGTTGTTCAGTTTTGGATTTTTTTTTTTTTTTTTTTTTTTTTTTGTCTCCTTACCACCACTGCAGGTGTCTGTCTGTCTGTATCTCCCAGCTTTGACGCTGGGGTGTATGACGAAAGTACGTGTAGAAGGCAGCCTTGTTATGCAGCCTCACGCTCAATTGGAGAACTTTTACATTTTCATCGTCTCCATCATGGAAAAAGAACAACAACACATATTTGTGCGACTTTTCCTGCACTGATCTCCTGGTCAGATTTCATCTCTTCTCATCCACTTCGATGCCTGCCAGAGGGAACTGGTATCACACAGGTGGTGTCAGCTTGAGTGACACAGACCTGGATGGACAAAACAAAAAAAACAAAAACAAAAAAGAAATCTGCATTCCGTAGGTACCGTGTTCTCCGTCAGGCACAATGACCTTGTCTAGAGAATTGTCATCATCACCACCACCACCACAGGCTTTGTTGGCAGCGTTGTGAGAGTGTAATGTGTTAGACCGCGACTTGGAGGACACCATTTGAAGCGGATGTATGCAGCAGCGCACGGTCTTCTTCACCGGGTAGCCACGAGGCGGTGGCCTGGTTGGTTTGTGGATACTTGAGATGAAGGTGCTACTGAGATCAAACCTGGTTGTTGCTCTGTGTGTGTGTGTGTGTGGACTGTAGGGATGTGTAACTCATCAAGATTGATGATATTTCTCACTTCGCTGTGGACATAAAAACAAAAACTGAAAAAAAAAAAGAAAAAAAAATCCTGGTGCTCTGAAAAAAAAAAAAAAGTTGATGGAATATGTATAACTTTGTTTTTTGCTTGTTTGTTTGTTAAGGTGTTAAACTGTGAAGAGCGAATCCAAAAGTTATCGGTGTGAGATTTAGTTTTGTATCCAGTTTATATGTTGATGAGAATAGTAACACATTACCCCCGTTTTCAGTTGTTAGTCTCGCTGACAGCCATGTCCTGCCTGGTATGAGACATATCATCGTGGACTGGCCCTGTGCGTGGCCTGATGTGTCAAGGGAGACGATCCGTGTGTGAGTTCCTGTCAGAGTTATAGCCCCTGCTGGCGTGGTAGCCTGTTCACCCTTCGAGTGTGTGAAAATCATGTTCATCATCTAGTGGTGTGGACATCGTTTTCACCTCCTGGTAGTGTGTGGTAACCGTGTTCCCTGTCTAGAGGTGTGGTAACCCTGTTCCCCAAGTGGATTGGTAATCGTGCTCACATTCTTAAGGTGTGTTAATTGTGTTTACATTCTAATGGTGTGGTATCCATGTTCACCATCTCGTGGTGTGATAATCCTGTTCACATTCTAGAGGTGTGGTAACCGTGTTCACATTCCACTAATGTGGTAACTCTGTTCACTTTCTAGTGGTACAGAAACCGTGTTTACCTTCTAAATACTGTGGTAGCAATGTTCAGATTCTCGTTGTGTTGTAGCCGTCTTCAGCTTCAAGCGGCGTAGATACCGTGTTTACCTTTAGTAACAATGTTTTGGTTTTTTTTAAAGTGTCCACCTTCTAGTGGTGTGGCAGCGGTGTTCACCTTCTTGTGGCGTGGTAAAGGTGTTCACCTTCTTGTGGTGTGGTCACCGTGTTCACCTTTTAGTGGTGTGATAACCATATTCATCTCCAAGTGGAGTGGAAATCCTGTTCACCAACAAGTGGAGTGGTAACCATATTCCTCTTCTAGAGGCGTGGTAGTCGTGTTCACCTTCTAGTGTTGCGGTAACCGTGTTCACCTTCTAGTGGTGCGTAACCGTGTTCACCTTCTAGTGTTGCGGTAACCGTGTTCACCTTCTAGTGATGAAACAAGCCGAGTTCACCTATTCACGATTTGGTAACCGTCCTCACCATCCAGTGGCGTGGTAACCGTGTTCACCTATCAATGTAGTAACCGTGTTCACCTTCTAGTGGTGTGGTAACCGTGTTCACCTTCTAGTGACGTGGTAACAGTGTTCAGCTACTGGTGGTGTGGTAACCCTGTTCATCTTCCGGTGACGTGGTAACCCTGTTCACCTTCTAGTGGTGAGGTGAGGTAACCCTGTTCACCTTCTAGTGGTGAGGTGAAGTAACCGTGTTCACCTTCTAGTGGAGCAATAGACTACCGTGTTCACCTTCTAGTGGTGTGGTAACCACCGTGTTCACCTTCTAGTGATGCGGTAACCGTGTTCACCTTCTAGTGGTGTGGTAACCGTGTTCACCTTCTAGTGATGCGGTAACCGTGTTCACCTTCTAGTGATGAACAAGCTGAGTTCACCTATTCACGGTGTGGCAACCGTCCTCACCATCCAGTGGCGTGGTTACCGTGTTCACCTTCTAGTGACGTGGTAACAGTGTTCAGCTACTGGTGGTGTGGTAACCCTGTTCATCTTCCGGTGACGTGGTAACCCTGTTCACCTTCTAGTGGTGAAGTGAGGTAACCGCGTTCACCTTCTAGTGGTGAGGTGAAGTAACCGTGTTCACCTTCTAGTGGAGCAGTAACTACCGTTTTCACCTTCTAGTGGTGTGGTAACCGCCGTGTTCACATTCTAGATGTGTGGTAACCACCATGTTCACCTTCTAGATGTGTGGTAACCACCGTGTTCACCTTCTAGATGTGTGGTAACCACCGTGTTCACCTTCTAGATGTGTGGTAACCACCGTGTTCACCTTCTAGAGGTGGTAACCACCGTGTTCACCTTCTAGTGATGCGGTAACCGTGTTCACATTCTAGTGATGCGGTAACCGTGTTCACATTCTAGTGGTTTGGTACCACCGTGTTCACCTTCTAGTGGTGCGGTAACCGTGTTCACATTCTAGTGGTGTGGTAACCGTGTTCACCTTCTAGTGGTGGGGGTAACCACCGTGTTCACCTTCTAGTGGTGTGGTAACCACCGTGTTCACCTTCTAGTGGTGTGGTAAGCACCGTGTTCACCTTCTAGAGGTGTGGTAACCGTGTTCACCTTCTAGTGGTGGTGGTAACCACCGTGTTCACCTTCCAGAGGTGTGGTAACCGTGTTCACATTCTAGTGGTGTGGTAACCGTGTTCACCTTCTAGTGGTGGGGGTAACCACCGTGTTCACCTTCTAGAGGTGTGGTAACCGTGTTCACCTTCTAGTGGTGTGGTAACCGTGCCACCTTACAGTCTGTGTCCAGCCCTGAGTTCAATCCTCGGTTTCTGCCCACCTGTTGGGCTAAAGGGTGTATAATTTTACCGACCTCGCTGGTCAATACATGTGCAGACCTCTTAGTGCCTCAACCCGATTCGTATGCATACGCACGCAGAAGATAAATATCCACGTTAAAGATCCTGTAATTCATCATCAACGTTCGGTTGGATCATGGAAACAGGAACATAAGCAGCAAGCACAGCGCTGAAAACGGAGTATGGTTGCCTAAATGGCGGGGGCAAAAATGAAATGAAAAAAAACAAACGGTGATACACGTAAAACGTTACATGTCTACAATGTGAATGTGTGTGTGTGTGTGTGTGTGTGTGTGTGTGTGTGTGTGTGTGTGTGTGTGTGTGTGTGTCCGTGACGGAAACCTGACTAAATGACATAGGAAAACGAATGTTTAAGCGCTCAGACAGCAGTAGGTCGGCTCTTCCAGGTTAGCTGCCTGCTGTGCAAATGATGTGGCCTGAGTGTGATGTCACCGAGAGGGGTTAGAAGATGTCGGCGTGGGGAGAACAGACTCCCTTCACCCCGCCCCCTTTTCTTGTGACTGGAGACAGAAGTCGTCAGTGAAGACCCGTCAGGAAGACTCCGGGACGGAAGCTTACTTATTGCCTGGAGAACATGGGAAGACACCTCTGGTGTTCTGTGTACAGGGTTCCAGTTCACACACACACACACACACACACACACACACACACACACACACACACACACACACACACACACACACGATGCGGTCATACGCAGGACATGGCTGTCAGTCAAGGGAGATAACACGCCAAGTTGTGGCTCAGCCAGTCACAGCGATTACCTCCCTTCAATGCCGGGTTTTGCCAAAAAACGGAGGAGGGGGAGGGGGAGCGGGGGGAGGGGGAAAGAGGGGAGGAAGGGGGGTGCGGAGGGGGGCGGGGGGGGGGGAGGGGAGGGGGTTGGGGTGTGGGCAAAGATGTAGACGGTCAATAAAGTGCGAAGGACTCCGTAGCTTTGAAATGCCAGCAGTGTTCCAGGGGAAAGAAGAGGAGTATTCTGTGACAGGAATGGAGGAGAATAGCACACGTGTCCTGCTGTCTCTGGTGTCAGAGCAACAACTGGTGGCAGAGCAAGACTTGGCGTTTACTGACAGACAGGAATTTCAGTGTTGAAGTTGAATTATTATGAGTTTGGTTGGCTTATTGCAGTTGCACGCCCGCGCGCGCGCGCACGCACACACACACACACACACACACACACACACACACACACACACACACACACAGTGTTGAATTATTATGAGTTTGGTTGGCTTATTGCAGTTACACACACACACACACACACACACACACACACACACACACACACACACACACACATACACAATAACACACAGTATTGAATTATTACTGATGAGTTTGGTTGGCTTATTGCAAATGCACACACACACACAACAACAACAACAACAACAACAACAACAACAACAACTAACTAACTAATCAATCAGCCAACTAAATCACTTTAATTCTTGAATCTCAAGTTGAAACAAGGAGAGAAGAACGAGGTCAAACAAGGAAACTGAAAAATCCTAGTCATCGAAAATACTGATGATTATGGTAGAGAAAGAAACAAAAAAGAAACAGTTACAGAAATGAAGAAAGAACACAAAGCACGCGCAGTCAATATTGAATAAGACTTATAAAAAAAAAAAAAGAATACTTTTTTTTTTTTAAACACGCTTGAGACGAGAACGAGCAAAGGCTCGCGTGTCGTCCAGTTGGCTGTTAGCCATGTGTTGAAGGGAGCTAATCGCTGTAAGTAAGCTGAGCCACGATAAGGTATGATGTTCTGTTAGTCCCACATTTTTGTCAACAGAGGCAAACCGTACTGACTAAAGTTTGCACCCGTTTGACAAAATATAACATATGATGCCCCCCCCGAAAAAAAAATGTAATTCTGTAGTATTGAAATCTACCTTTATGTTTTCATTATGACATAACAGAATGATGACGTGTTTTGTCTTGTTTTTTTGTTGTTTTGTTTTGTTTTTGTTTTGTTTTTTTTCGGCGATGTGAAAGACATTTTCTAACCTTTTATTTTTCCTTGTATGTTGGTTAACGGTGTACTACACACGAGTTGTGGTGCTGTTACAAGTGGCAACGTTCATGTATCCATGTTGTATTCACTTACTTCATGATGGTATCTGTGTTATCCATTCCTAATGAAAGGTGCTGAGTTCATGGAGGACTAATTCAGAAGCTGCTAAACAGGACCGCGCATTTTAGCCAGGACAGTGTTGATTGAACCACCATCACGTATATATATAAGTGTGTATGCTGCCAGGATGGTCTGGTGAAAGTCTTCATTCATTTTGCTACAACACGATTCGCTCTGCATTTTCTGCCCGCCCACATACTTTTTGATTTGATTTCCCACTTGATGAGACTAAAATGCTTTATATTAGATTGTATTTTCCGGTGAGTGAAATTTTGGTGTGGGGCTATTTAGCAGACTTCGAATCAGGCTATGTCACTTTTATTTTTTTCTAAATGTTCCTTGGCAACCCTTAGAAATCGAACACATTTGCGTGGACACACACACACACAACACAGACACACACACACAGACACAGACACACACACACACACACACACACACACACACACACACACACACACACACACACACACACACAGAGTCATATTAGAATACAAAATCAACACATGAGATTATTGGTCAACAGAAAGGAATTATGCCATTGAACATTTATTGACAAAAGGATATATTATAATGTGAACAACCTTGGACATTCTGTGGTTCTGCTGTAATCTGGTCAGTAGACGAGAATGTACTGGATTCTTTTTTTATATATATACATTTGCGCGCACACACACACACACACACACACACACACACACACACACACACATGCATACTTCAAGCTTATATTGTGTAATTATGTGAGTAAGCATTGCCTGGCACATACCTTTTCTATATTTATGAATGATTATCTTTGTTCGCTGTGTTCTAAAGTTGTCTCTTCCTTGTCGACTGTCTCTACTAAAGTGGTAATTGATGTATTTCAGTTGTTGTGTTTATTTTTCTGTTGAGTCTATTGTTACATAAAAAAAACCGCATACACACTACTGCAAACATACGCTGTAAATATAATATTTCAATTCCTTTGGACCAAATAGCGTACAGACATAAAGGTGATAGTCCACAAACGAATGCATAAAAAATGGCAAGCCAAGAAAGAGTATGCGCATGGAATTCACCTTGAGAGCCGTAAGTAACCCTGTCTCGGGCTGACTTCAAGTGCAGTCTGTAGGTTATGAACCTTCAGGACGACAGAACAGTCTCAGTCTTTCACTGTCACATCACATCTTAGAGCAGGTGTTAAGTGTAGCAATGCGTTAGTTGTTGTTTTTTGGTGTGTGTGTGTGTGTTTTTAATATATATATATATATATATATATATATATATATATATATATATATATATATATATATATATATATAACCACGCACACGCACACACACACACACACACACACACACACACACACACACACCGGACACAGAGGCACGGATTTTTTTTTTCAAAGCTCCGTATAATATATGTATATCACCAAAACATCCCCATGGGTGCTGTAGTGGGATAGTTAACGCACAAAGGCTCTCAGTATAAGGGTTCCTGGGTACCTGGGTGGTTCAGACTGCCCGTTAACCGTTGAGTTGAGGCTAGAGAGAAAAAGGACACACACACACACACAAAAAGGAAACCTCCGCATAATCGATGTGCAGACCTACTGATGTCTCAGCCGTGCCTCGTGTGTAGAGAGGGAGACACACATGATAAGAGTCCAACAAGGAAGGATGGAAGGGAAGGAAGGAAGGAAGAATCTGTAAAACAGGAAGGAAAAGAGGAGTTGGAGAAATCACAAGGAAGAAGATGGGGCCTTTTTTCAATTGCCCCCACCCCCACCCCCCCCCCCCCCCTTCCAATCCACTGCACACTGTCTCTTTCCTTCACCCCCCCCCCCCCCCTCTTTTTTCACTCTCCAACCAAAAAATACTGTATCGGATATTACACACACACACACACACACACACATATATATATATATATATATATATATATATCGGATCTAGAACCTATGTATAAAAGACATATTAATTTGAGTCGTTGTGTTGCTACTTGAATTAGAACCGCAACTTCTAGTTGGAAAGGTCCCATTTTCGAAAGAAGAAACTTACTTTCAAGTTTAATAATCAATTTCGGGCGGAGTGTTTCTCTGCTATGCTCTAGGAATTGTGATGCATACTTTTATTCAGTGAGGAGAAATATTCAAAACTTTACGAACCCGGATAATATCTGTAATGGTTAAAAACAAAACAAACAAAAAACAAACAAACAAACAAAACCGGTGTGCCATATTCTAACACATGTATGATGCATGGTTTCATATATATATATATATATATATATATATATATATATATATATATATATATATATATATACATACATACATACATACATATATAAACAAGCATTATACTACCTTCATCAAGAAGAAAATTACAACAAAAAATGCACACTTTCGCTTTCCAAGCAACCCTGTATATTCACGTAGTCACATGCATCCTCAGGTAGAAAAGTAATTACGTAGAAATTATATTTGTTGAACAGCAGCATAGTGCAAGACTGATTGCCATGGTGACAACCAGTCCAAGTGTCTGGAGAGCCTGGGCTTTGCTTTGAGGGAGGTAACTCTTCTCCAGAGATTAAAACACCTCCTCTCCCTCCTCCTCTTCCTCCTCCTCCTCCTGTAGCGGCCTTGAAAGTTCCCATCTCCAGCTATGGTGACTGTTGTCACTTTGCAATCAACCGATACCACCCAGCATTTTTTTTAAATTTTTTATATGAATATGAATAAGAAGACAAATCTATCCTGCAACCGAAATCGTCGGCGAATGGAGTGTGTGCTCATCAAATTAAAGAAAATACTCGGCACACAAAATGATTACGTCTTACAAGCCTCGGAATTTCGTGCGCCTCAATACAGATTTCCATACAAACTAAAGGAATTGTTCATTCATGTATAGTTAAGATAAACTGATAGAATAACGTTTGCCAGGAAAGTGTGAGGGGGGAAAACGAGAAGATGGAGGGGCAGGGGGGTGGGGCGGTGGGATGGACGGGGGTGGGGGGTGGCTGTGTAGGGGGTTAGAGTAAAACAACTGTAATTAAACAAGGTTTCTGACTGCAACTTTCCCATCATGCGTTTGAATGATTTCATGTGGACTCTCTCCACCTTCCCCCAAAACTCCTGTTCATTAATTAATAATTAAACGAATCTTGAGGAGAAAAATACAACATCAGAATTAATCAATCAGAATGTGTTTTCTGATGAGTTGTTGAATGGTTGACTCAAGTCTGTCTTCGTGTTTGTCGACGTCACTTCTCCATCGCTCTGTCTGTCTGTCTGTCTGTCTGCTTGTCTGTCTGTCTGTCTTTCTGTCAGTCAGTCTCTTTCTCTCTCTTCTACTCTCTCTTTCTTTCTTTGTTTCTTAAGAGTCCTTTTTGTGAAAGAACCTGACAAACAACAACAACAACAACAACAACTAAAAACGTATCTTTGCATGATGGGCGCAATAGCCGAGTGGTTTAAGCGTCGCACTTTCAATCCGAGGGTCCCGGGTTCGAATCTCGGTAACGGTGCCTGGTGGGTAAAGGGTGGAGATTTTTCCGTTCTCCCAGGTCAACATATGTGCAGACCTGCTTGTGCCTGAACCCCCCTTTTCTATGAAATACGCAAACAGAAGACCAAATACGCACGTTAGAGATCCTGTAATCCACGTCAGCGTTCGGTGGGTTATGGAAACAAGAACATACCCAGCATGCACACCCCCGAAAACGGTCATACACTTAAAAACCCACTATACAGTGAATGAGATGGATAAATAAATGATGAATGCGTACATGGAAAACAAATTAAAAAAACCAAAACAGAATAAAAGCCCACTCGTGTACATACGAATGAATGTGGGAGTTGCAGCCAACGAGCGAAAAAGAAGTATCTGTGTATGAGCATGAGTGTCCTGGCGGCAGGGACAAGCTAAGTCTTACAAGAGAGAGAGAGAGAGAGAGTGTGTGTGTGTGAACACCTTGCCTGTATATACATACACACACACAGACGCACACAGACACACACACACACACATCCAACATTACTATTCCGACGACGACTGGTTTAGTAAACCTTTCGTATCCGCGCTTAAACACACACTTATGTGAATAAAATGTGTGTTTGAGCGCGCAAACATACACACACACACACACAGACACGCACGCGCAAACACACACACACACACACACACACATCATCATCATCATCATCATCATGTAAAACAACATGCTAGTTTTCAGGAACAAAAAAATGAATAAATAAAAATAAAAAATAAAATAAAATAAAACAATAATGTTAAACAACACAAAATTTCGGGAACAAAACTAGATATAATATAACAATATACAGCAGTCATTTCAAGCAAAACACTAATTTTTCAGTGACAAAAAAAAAAGAAAAAAAAAAAGATAAAACATTGTGTGCAAAAGTAAGCTAAAAAAACCAAACAAAAAACAAACAAACAACAACAACACTAAATTACAGTGACAAAAAATATGCACACACGTAATATTAAACAACACACTACATAATTATCACTGACAAATAACAAACAAAGAACAGTAATAGAACAATGTGCACAGCCATAATGTTAAACAATGCACTAACTTTCAGAAACAAAACCACAATATAACAATGTAGATCCAAAAGAGCGTTCAGCCATAATGTGAAAAAATATCATAATAAAATTGCAGTAACAAAAACATAAATAATACAACTGATCTTAAACAAAATACCATATTTCAGGAACAAGCAAACAAAAACAAAAGAACATAAAAAGTGTGCGCGGGCATAATGTTATAATTTACATTTACCCCGAACATAAATGTTCATGACATCACATTAATATCCTTAGTATCAAAAAAAAAAAAAAATATATATATATATATATATATATTATATACGAGATCCACAGAACTATGATTTTTTGGTGTTTATTTGTTTGTTTGTTTTTTTTCATTCAGACACACTTTTTGTGGTTAATGCGTGAGTTAAGATTTGCTTGTAAATCTTTGATAACAACACACTGTTCAAGCTATGAATATGTACGATGGCTTGGCCTGTGTAGTCAACATTCTTGCATAACATTTTCCCCAATAACACCACCTTTCCTCAAATGCTTTACTCACGAACGCATGATGGTAACTAGCCTACATAGTTCGACTAAAAGCATATGCAGATGTTTTGTTTTCACTCAACGTTTGGTCCAGTTGTAAATCTTTGGGTATCTGAATCCTAAGCTTAGAGTTTGCGCCAACCGAAGAACGTCTAATAAATGTATACGGGGCAGATGCGTCAACAGAATTAAACGGCAGAGTGGTAAGTTTTCGTATCGAACAAACTTCCGAACTACAATGTTTTATGAAACGTGTCTCAAAAGTTCAGTGCGTCTGGCTGTGTCAGATTTCGATGCTGGGTCCTCGTTAACCAGTGTGTGTTTGATGTGGTGTGGTGTGGTGTGGTGTGGTGTGCTGTGCTGTGCTGTGCTGTGCTGTGCTGTGGTGTAATATAGTGCGTAGAGGTATGGCGCAATTTGATGCGGCGTGCAACAGTGGTGAGGTGTGGTATGTTGTGACGTGATGTGATATGGTGTAGTAGGATGTGGTTTGATGTGATGTGGTATGATTATGGTATGGTGCGGTATGATGTGGCATGGTATGATGTGATTTGGTGTGACGTGGTGTGATGTGATGCAATGTAGTTTGGTATGGTATGGTATGGTATGGTGTCGTAGAGTTTGATGTGGCATGGTATGGTGTAATGTAGTTTGGTGTGGTATGGTATATATGGTATAGTAGGATACATACAAGTGCATACCAATATTAAAAACGTGTGCATACTCACACATGCACGCACTGCACACACACACACACACACACACACACACACACACACACACACACACACACACACACACACACACACACACACACACACACACACACACACACACACACACACACACACACACACACACACACACACACACACACACACACACACACGCACACAAACTCTCTCTCTCTCTCTCTCTCTCTCTCTCTCTCTCTCTCACACACACACACACACACACACACGTTTGAACAGAAGCTGCATATTACATGTGGATGGGGCTAATGACTAGATCTTCAGGTAGATGGTTGCTGGTTGCACAATTGGTGTGTTGTGGTGTGATGTGGTGTGATGTGATATAATGTGATGTTGTGTAGTATGATGTGATGTGATATGTTTCGTAGTGAAGTGGTCTGCCCTACTATTGAGGTATCGCTTTGAGGCGTTGCGTCGTAGTACTATGTGCAGTACTGTGCTATGCGTGTTGTGTTGTCATGTGTCGTTCGATTCAATTCAGTTAAGATCAGCTAGTTTGGTTCATCTCAATTCATGTTTGCTTTAGTAACCTGACAATTGAGCATATAATTTTTCACTGTAGTTTGATGAAGCCTTTTGTACACGAAAGTGTGTCTTCACAAGTGACTGAGAACGTTGATGTTTTTGACTTTTTGCATTCATTATCAGTTGTTTCGCTTGTCAGTTTAACGACTTCTCTTTTACGAAGTCCTTTAAGTAATTTCCTCTAACTGTATTTAGAGTTGTTTTGTTGTTGTTGTTTTTGGTTTTTTTCTTCCAAATTTCACCCACATTTTTACCCTCATTTGCCCAGTTTCTCCCAACCCTCCATTCATCCACATCTCCCACCCCTTCTAACCGATAATACTCAGATGTATTCATAAATACTTTAACAAAATGTCTTCAATCACCGATATGTGTGACGAGACATTAAACAAAATTCCTCCTCCTCCTCATGTTTGTCTTTTTAAGCCATGGAGGACTTACAGTCATCCAAATTCAGCTGCGTGCTTCGTGTTTCAGAACATGAGCTGGCCTTGACATTTCAACGGAGATGCAGACGACGCACGCCGAGCGATCCCAGCAAGCCCCAGCGAACACTGAAACTCACAAGCAGACGACGGTTGATACAATCGGGTGGGGTGGCTTTTAATGTTATAGAAAACGGGTATTGCTACAGTTGTTGTGCGTGTAACGTTAGAATGGAGCTTTTGCAGTTTCTCGTGTTCCTGACTATCACCTCGACGTGTCAGGGTATGTGTGATGATTTTTTTCTCTTCTTTTCAGTGAGTGTTTCTTTTCAATGATCACGATCACAAATTATGTTTCAGATTAGTGTGCCCCAGAAACAAGCAAGGAAGAAGCAAGCACGCACACACACACACACACACACACACACACACACGCTTGCTTGCTTGCTTGCACATATTATAACAGTGATGAGGGTGGATGCAGGAGAGTGGGGAAAAAACAACAACACGAAAACAAGAAGAGGCAGAAACAACAGAGACAAATAGACAGACCCTGAGACAAGAGACAGAAAGAGATTGAGAGGTATGTTCTTGTTTCTAACAACTCAACGAACGTGAACATTTATTTTTCTCTTCTCAGCGCACACAAAGATGGTTCACCCACAAGCAAGTCTCCGCATGTGTAAACATGAGAGATGCAGAAAAAAAAGAAAAAAAAAGAGAGGCAAGGCCTTCAAGACTCACTTGTGATACACTTAAAAAAAACCCATCTAATCGTTAAAATGTGTTCTGCATTTGTTATTATAAAGCTTCACGTTTAAAAAAAAAAACAAAAAAAAAAAAAAAAACGTCCTAACCAGATTCGAATTAAGTCCCCTAGCATTAATTACAGGGTAATTTCCCTTTTTTACTATCTGCACCAAAAACGTTTGCAAAATAAATAAAACTTCCATGCTTAGCAAAAGAAGTTCCTGTTTGAACAAAAAAGTGATAATAACGACTGCTCTTGTTGTTGGGTCAGAATATCAGATCAAATTGCCAAGTTTAGAGAATACAAAAAAATAATAATATAACAGTAAATGCAGTTTGCATATAATTAGACTTCATTTTTTTTATTTTTTGTGCCCATCCCAGAGGTGCAATATTGTTTTAAACAAGATGATTGGAAAGAACTGAATGTTTCCTATTTTTATGCTTAATTTGGTGTCAACTGACAAAGTATTTGCAGAGAAAATGTCAGTGTTAAAGTTTACCACGGACACGCACACACACACACACACACAGACAACCGAACACCGGGTTAAAACATAGACCACCCACTCTTATCCCACTAAGCGTCGTGACCGGAATTTGTGAGCTGAGGACCTTCAGAGTGAATGTCTAACGGTTTAATTAAACCATCCGGCTGTTGCGCCCGTCTAAAGTAACATTTGTTAACGAGCATATTCTGGGAGTATTTGCCTTTTTTGTGTGATTACTTTTCACTGCTCTTTAGAAAGATTCTGCTTTCTGTGTGGATAATGACAGCGCGAAAATGTTTCAGCAAGGAACTAAACAATGTCAGTGACAGAAAAAAAAACCACATCGTGATGTTTTTATTGTTGCCTTAATTATCATGAGTTTGCTTTATCAGTGCTTTAATTAATGTGATGCTCTGTGGTATTGTACAAGTTGTGTATCTCTGTCTTACTTGAACAGGACTTCGCTTTTGCAACACACCTAACACCTGTATTCCTCGATGTGTCTGTCTTTCATTGATGATTGAACGGTAGTTCACAGATTGATTATACCTGGAAGGTGATAATGTTGTTGTTCTTGTTGCTGTTTTCTATATTTCATTGATTGTTGGGTGGCCGCTGACTGACTGATTCGTGGATTGACTGACTGGCTGACTGACTGACTACGCGCGCATGTGTGTGTGTGTGTGTGTGTGTGTGTGTGTGTGTGTGTGTGTGTATGTGTGAGTATGCACAAGTTTTTATATTGATATGCACTTGTATGTAT
>NC_134890.1:17143067-17153067 GCF_041734735.1 Babylonia areolata
TACTGTTCATCTTCTCTGGCAAATCTACACAAAGGGCACAATTCTGTAATGAGTGGACGTCATATCTTTGACGATGTACAGCAATATATGAAAGACCAAATGTTTTTTATATTGATTTTGTTCATGTTGATATAATCATGTATTCATATTCATAACCAGATATGGTTACACTTTCACGAGATATTTCTGATTTTAGCAATCTGAACAACGAAAACATGAAGGCATTTCACAAGCGTGAATATGGCTATCCGAGTCTTACCATCTGCAGTCAGTAGATCAACATGTTGGAAAAAAAAGAAGAAAAAAAAAGGTCTACACCTTGATTCTGATCTTGTGTTACCTGGAGATTATTCATGGAAACGCAAGATCAGACTCCTGCGGGCACTGGAATATTCCATCTCCCTTGTATGCATGCGAGGCATAGTGGAACTCTGCGGCGACTTTGGGGAAGAAAGAAAGGATTCCAGCCATGGAAATGAAGTACAATCACACGATATAAACATCAGACACAATGATCAGACCATCGACGGGCGCAATAGCCGAGTGGTTAAAGCGTTGGACTGTCAATCTGAGGGTCCCGGGTTCGAATCACGGTGACGGCGCCTGGTGGGTAAAGGGTGGATATTTTTACGATCTCCCAGGTCAACATATGTGCAGACCTGCTAGTGCCTGAACCCCCTTCGTGTGTATATGCAAGCAGAAGATCAAATACGCACGTTAAAGATCTAATAATCCATGTCAGCGTTCGGTGTTTTATGAAAACAAGAACATACCCAGCATGCACACCCCCGAAAACGGAGTATGGCTGCCTACATGGCAGGGTAAAAACGGTCATACACTCGTGTGCATACGAGTGAACGTGGGAGTTGCAGCCCACGAACGCAGAAGAAGAAGAAGATCAGACCATCATTGAAGAAGTGCACCGAACCGTCAAGCAGAACATTAGATCATAATGACGATCTGCTAACATTTGTTGTTATAGAAAAACAACAACAACACTAGTATGGCCACGAAACAAGATTCAATGGTCTCATATGAATCAGTTAACTCTCTCCATACGAACGGCGAAAGAGACGACGTTAACAGCGTTTCACCCCAATTACCATCATCAAAATATTGCAAGCGGAAGGCTCTTATACTGAAGAGCTGAATGTTGACAAAGAATACCACAATTCTGACGACGGAAGTTAAAGGTTGGGTCATTCAGACACCCACTGGACATCCGAGGGGTCTGTGTAGAGGAGAAGAGAGGACTGGCCGTACTGAGCGAGTTAAAGGCGGTATCTGATACATTTTACTTATGAATTGAAACAGATTGGAAATTTATAAAAATAATTAGCCATAAATCAAATCAACTGGTGCATGGAAGAATAAGCCCCCCAAAAGGTAACAAACAAGCTGCAGATATGAAGATGGAGTCAGGAAAACAAACTCCAGATGTGACGAACCTGAAGTGCAAGAGACAATGGAGTGGAGTGATGGCCTGGAGGTAACGCGTCCGCCTAGGAAGCGAGAGAATCTGAGCGCGCTGGTTCGAATCACGGCTCAGCCGCCGACATTTTCTCCCCCTCCACTAGAACTTGAGTGGTGGTCTGGACGCTAGTCATTCGGATGAGACGATAAACCGAGGTCCCGTGTGCAGCATGCACTTAGCGCACGTAAAAGAACCCACGGCAAGAAAAGGGTTGTCCCTCGCAAAATTCTGTAGAAAAAATCGACTTCGATAGGAAAAACAAATAAAACTGCACACAGGAAAAAAATATATAAAAAAAAATGGGTGGCGCTGTATTCATAGCGACGCGCTCTCCCCGGGGAGAGCAGCCCGAATTTCACAGAGAGAAATCTGTTGTGATAAAAAGAAATACAATTACAGAACAAATAAATAATAAGAAATAAAAACAAACAAAAAAAACCCAACAAAAACAAACAAAAAAAAACAACAAAAAAACAAACAAACAAACAAAAAAACCAAAAAAACCGAAATGCCACAGAACAAAATACACAGATATACGAGCAATCAACATGGAGTCACCAACAGACATGAAAGGACAGAACTCATAATACATGAAACGCAACAGAAAGAACAAAATAAGGATAGACTCGGAATATTCCAGGTATCCCTGATAACGAAAATGTCTTATTTCCTTTATAAATAAAACACACACACACACACACACACACAGACACACACACACACACACATAACAATAGAGAGAGAGAGAGGCAGAGACATAAAGAGATACAGAGACAAAGAGAAAGAGAGACCGACAGACAGACAGACACGCCGACAGACAGACAGAAAGCAACTACACATTCGTGAAACTCACATAACGGACTGCTAACCCCTTCCCACGGTCCCAACTTCGTCAACTCTCCACAAGGTGTGAACCCGAACACCCAGCTTCTTGAAGAACTGCAGTCCCTGAAGGACCAAGTGGCCCAGCTCTCCCATCTGCTGCAGTCTGTTCACACCACAGCAGCCCAACCTTCCAGCACTGCCGGAGGTAAGGTTTGCGTCGCTAATGCTAGCAACGAAGACAACCTATGGAAGTTGTAGCTGGTAGTGCTGCTGGTGTTTATGGTAGCAACAGTAGCAGCAGCAGCAGTAGTAGTAGTAGTAGTAGTAGTAGTAGTAGTAGTAGAAGAAGTGGCAGCAGGAGCAGCAGTAGCAATAGTAGTTGTTGTAGTTGTAATAGTAGTAGTAGCAATCAGCATTAAGTAGTGGCAATGATAGTGGTGGTGTTAACATCAGTAGTAGGACTTCTTGAATAATTAGCGCCTGATGGCAGCCATCAGTCGGCTTTTACCCAGGTTGGCAGAGTGTTGTGCAAATCACCTCCCGAGTTTGTAAATCGCTTTGAGCTTGGTCTCCTACTGATGATAAGGCGCTATATAAGTATCCATATCCCCATATCATCACCACTATCTTCTTCCTTCTTCTTCTCAGTACTGCTGAAGTTCAAACTTGCCCCCCCACCCCCCCACCTCGCCCCCTTCCTTCCTTCCCATTATTGCCATCATCATCAACATCATCGTCATCGTTCACCATCATCACGGTGGAATGTGGCGAAGATCAAGGTCAAGTCATCAACATTTTATTGTATGATTGTAAACTGAATAAGCAATAATTGCTTTTTTACAACAAGCCATCTGTGAAAACAACAGAAAAAAAAAATATAGGAGAGAGAGAGAGAGAGAGAGAGAGAGAGAGAGAGAGAGAGAGAGAGAGAGAGACAATTCAGTTTCAGTTTCAGTTGCTCAAGGAGGCGTCACTGCGTTCGGACAAACCATATACGGGGGGAAACAAGCAGATGAAAAGCAACAACAAAAATTATATACATACAAGTATAGTGTGATAATGAAACACTTATTTGCATTTATATGTCAGTCACACACACACACGCACACACACACACACACACACACACACACACACTTACACACACACAAATGAACACACATTCCGAACACAAATACACCATGCCCACCCCATCCATTTATTCCCTCATATAATCCTATGGTCCCGCGGCGCGTGTCCTCTAGCTCCAGCAGACGTGCATTTGCACACCCTCAGTGGCGGGCCGGGACCGCAGGTGGCCTTCCGAGCGGTGCCCGTGTCCCAAGAGGAGTTCCAGAATTCCACCAGCCTGGCCTACCAGCACGTGCAGCTCAACGAGGGACAGGCCTACAACGGCACCACGGGAGTCTTCAGCGCTCCTGTCAACGGAACCTATGTCTTCACTTCCGCTCTTTCCGTGGACCATGGAAAGGCCATTGTGGAGCTCAAGGTCTGCCCCACCCTTCCTCTCCCCCCCGGCCCCCCCAACACCAAACACACACACGGACACATACCCTCCACCCCCCCCCCCCCCCCAACGTCGATCCCCCAAAACCGCACACTCCCAGCTTTTCTTGTTTCTTTCTTTGTTGCCCCCACCCCCCAACACCATACACTCCCCACTTTTGTTCTTTGTTTCTTTGTTGTTGTTGCTGTGGTTTTTCGTGTGTCTTTTGGACATGGGGACATGGCGTTTGGCCTTGTAGTTTATAGTCCAGTATACTGAAAGGGCGAGGGTGGGGTTGGTGTATGACGAAGGGGGAGGTGTGTGTGTGTGTGTGTGTGTGTGTGTGTGTGTGTGGTGGAGTGGAGTGATGGCCTAGAGGTAACGTGTCTGCCTAGGAAGCGAGAGAATCTGAGTGCGCTGGTTCGAATCACGGCTCAGCTGCCGATATTTTCTCCCCCTCCACTAGACCTTGAGTGGTGGTCTGGGTGCTAGTCATTCGGGTGAGACGATAAACCGAGGTCCGGTGTGCGGCATGCACTTAGCGCACGTAAAAGAATCCACGGCAACAAAAGGGTTGTTCCTGGCAAAATTCTGAAGGAAAATCCACTTCGATAGGAAAAACAAATAAAACTGCACGCAGGAAAAAAAAAAAATGGTGGCGCTGTAGTGTAGCGACGCGCTCTCCCTGGGAGAGATATCTGTTGTGATAAAAAGAAATACAAATACAAATGTGTGTGTGGGCGGGGGGTTGGGGGCGGGCATGCGTGCGTGCGCGAATGTATGCGTACATACACGTGCAAAATCATGCAATTAGTAACAATAATGACTCGCTGTACTGAGAACAACCACCGAACAAACAAACATAACAACAACCTCAGTAACCACAAACAACGACAATGACGACGATGCTGAATGCATGCCGCCAGGTGAACGGTGTCACCAAAGGTCAGCTTGCTGCCAGTGGAGACGACCAAACCTCTCAGTCCTTGGTTCTGGAACTGCAGGCAGAGGATCGTGTCTGGCTACAAGGAATCTTCGCCAGCCAAAACAGCACCCACATCTTTGCTGATGGCGATACTGTCTTCTCTGGTTTTCTCCTGCATGGATACTAGCTGTTAGGGTAGTTTGGGCAGGTTGTGATTGCTTTTGCACAACTGTTACTGTGTATCAGTGTGACAAGTTACGTTTCTTCTGTCCAGCTTTCTCCTGCAGCTGTTACTGAGCTGTTAGTGCAGTTTGTGCAGGCTGTTATTCCCGGCATAACTAGGGGTGAATGCTACAGTAAGGAGTTTCAGTTTCTTTCCCTCGCAATAATTATAAACTACAGGCGATGATTCTCTGCAGAAATGTGACTGTAAGTTTGTGTGAAAACAGTTGTAGTACCTTCCTTCTGGCTTCCTTCTGCAAGAGCATTTACTGTCGGGGTAGCTTGTGCAGGCTGTGATTCCTAGAAAGACCATGACCATGTTGGTGTGAAATGTCATTGTATCGTTTCAAATCTTTGGGAATGTATGGCGTGTTACAAGATTGTAACTGCGAAAGGAAATCACAAATTTATCTGAAACAGTTAGTCAATCATTAATCGCGCATGTAAGACGCAACAACAAAATCACTGAAAATTTATATAACTACTGTTAGTTACAATACCATACATTAATTATGTTGATTAAAAAAAAAAAAAAAAAAAAAAAAAAAAAAGGCTGGCATACACATTTCGTTCCTGATGCCAAACAATTTGTGTTACAAAATGTAAATTTCAGCATAGGGTTCTTCTCACCATGTGAAATACATTGTATCAGAGGCTGTCTGTTGTCAGTACAAATGCATACGTCTTGCGTGTAAAAAACAAAACAAAACAAAAAAACAACACCAAAAAAACAAAACAAAAAACAAAACAAAAAAACCCACCAACAACGACAAAACGAATACGAAAAGGAACTAATGGGCAGACAGAAGGAAAGATCAAAAGGCAGACAGACAAACAGACTGGGGGGTACACTAGTCAGCTTTTGCTGAATGGTGAAGCAGATCAAACAGATAGATAGAGAATATTACCAGAACCAATACCATTAAATATTGCTTCCCAGTCGACAGTCGAGATGTCAGTCACTTTGTTTTAAGTGTTTGTATGAGAGAGAAGATGGGTGAGAGAGAAGGAGGCCAAAAAGAGAAAGAGAGGGGAAGAGAGGGCGAGAGGGACAGAAACAGAGGGAGAGACAGAGTGAGAGTGAGAGAGAGGAGAAAAGGAGAGGACGGACGAAAATGTTTTTTTTATGAACTCTGGCCATGGACCACAATTCCGGCAAAACCAAGGTACTGGGGATGGGCATGGAAAGGGGTGTCATAATACTTGAATAGCATCACACAATATCATAATGTTCATGGACCAGACATTTTACTTATTTATGTATCAGCAGATGGTGTTTTTTTTGTTGTTGTTTTTTCTTTTGATCGCTTGGAAAATAAATTTTGATACTTGGCAATTTCTCTGCTCGTTGTTTGATCGAAAAAGTGTGCTAAGAGACATAATTAAACAGTCTTGAAGAAAATTTGCCCGTGAATCAACACACACACACACACACAACGCTTAATAGCGATCATTTGCCTATTATCACAAGACTTGAATCAAAAATATCTCAGTCGATAGATCCAACCGAGGATAAAATTCCAAAATTTAATTACAGACTTGCGAACTGGGATAAATTCAGAAGTTTACTTTCATCGTTTCAAATTAACAACATAAACGATACAGATGTCAACAATTTATATTCGATATTTACAAATGCAGTCATCACCGCTGCAAATGAATCTATTCCAAAGTTCAAATCGGTTAAAGATCATAAACACTCTGGTAATATCTGGTGGAATGAGGCTTGTGAAGCAGCAAAGAAAGAAAAGAAGTCAAAATTTAAAATATACTTAAAAGTACAATCCCCCCCCCCCCCCCCCAAATCATTTAGAGATGAAAAAAGCTAAAAATAAAGCAAATAGTGTAAACGCACAAGCAAAAAGGCAGTACTGGTCGTCTTTCTCCACAATTGAAGTTTTCAATCACAAAGATATGCAAAAGGTTTGGGAAAAACTAAAAACAATGAAAAATGGAATATATTTACCACAATGCCCTATTAAACTGGACCATACAGATCTACCTTCAAATATTGAAAAGGCAGTGTTTTTTGCTGACATGTTTGGTAATCATAGTAGAAACACTGGTTTGTCAGAAGGAAATAGAAAGTGCAGAGAAAGCCGGGAGAAAAATGAAGCATGCCATGATTCTGAGAGCGTAAATCACCTATATATAAATAGTGAAATAACACCAGATGAAATAAAGGAATGTCTCTCAAATCTCGGCAGCAAAAAAACATCAGTTGGTTCAGACGGAATTTCAAACGAAATGTTGAGACATTTGCCTGGAAATCTGACTGATTTCTTACACTTAATTATAAAGAAATGTTGGTCTGATGGTGACATTCCTCTTGTATGGAAACAATCAATCGTTGTCCCTATACACTAAAAGGGCAAACACAAAACAGATAAAAACAGTTATCGACCAATTGCCTTAACATCGCATGTATGCAAACTAATGAAAAAAAACTGTTCTAAAAAGACTTGTTCATTATTGTGAGAAGTATAGTGTAATTCCTATGAACCAAGCTGGCTTTAGAAAAGTAAGAACAGGAAATACCTACTCAAACCCCAGACAATTACACATGGGGTTACCACAAGGATCAGTAATTTCGCCGATTTTATTCAATATATTATTAGCAGATCAACCTAACAAGCTAGCTAAAGATACAGTCTGGTTCATTTTTGCTGATGACATTTGTTTATGGATGAAGGTGACAATGAAAAAATAAAACGCCTACTAGAACATTGAATTACATAAAGAAAATATACCAGCGGGAACTTGATAAAATCAGCAACTTTATGACAGAAAATGGCTTATCATTGTCCTTAGAAAAAAAATTTAAAAAAATGATGCTATTTAATACAGGATCAGACCCAGAAAAGCTCCCCGTGTGTACAGTAAATGGTACTATCATCAGATATACACAATCTGTTAAATTTTTGGGAGTCTATCTTTCTTCAAAGCTTTCGTGGAATTATCATATTGACTATATACTAAACAAAGCAAGAAATGGTCTAAATTTCCTTACAATAATTTGTAAACAGCACTGGGGGCAAGATACCAAATCGTTGATATCTCTCGCTACCTCCCTCGTACGTTCACGCTTGACATACGCTCAAGAGGTATTTTTCAGTGCTCCACTGGATTTGCTAAAGAAGCTGCAAAACATTGATTGTAAGGCTTATAATCTCGCTCTAGGTGTGCCCATTCTTACATCAAATTTAGGGACTTACTGAGAAGCAGGTGTTTTATCTCTTGATGAACAAAGGAAAGCTTCAGCCGCGAAATTCGTTATCAAATCTTTCGCATATGAAACATTTTCAAAAGAAGCTAATTTGAGTTCACAAAAAGATTTTGCTAAAAGAGCTAAGACGATACAGTTTATGACATCCATTAATACATTTGCATCAGACATCATTAGTGCTACGGAATCAAAAGACAAGCAAATTGCAAAAGTACCTTCTTTTTCACCAGTCCCTGAATGGGAGCAGTGTAAAGCTACCTTTGACATGGATTATACAGATTTATCCAAGAACCAGTCACCATTTTTGTTAAAACCTGGTGCTCTCACATATAGAAACTCAATATTCAAATTATCTAAAAAATATACACAGACGGATCTATTCTTGAAGATGGTAATTCTGGAGCAGCTTTTGTAATTCCTTCATTTAGAACAGAAAAACATTATACTATATTGGTAGACAATATTCCATTTTCACAGCTGAACTTATAGCCATACTTATGGCCTTAAATTATATTTCAGACATTACGAAAACTGTTAGTGAAATTTTATTATGTGTAGATTCAAAGTCAGTATTACAAGCTATAGAATCTCCAAATTCAAAGAAGCGAATTGAGATGACAATGGAAATAAAACATATTCACCAACTGACAAAACAGGGCATTAAAATAACTTTCTGTTGGGTACCTTCGCACTGTGGAATACCTTCAAATGAGTGAGTAGACCAAGCAACTAGAAGAGCAGCACGTAATTTCGAAGGCGCAATACAACTTGAAATCCAGTTAGATCTACATGAATACATTAGCTGTATAGAAAATGTATCTAGAAATCGACTTAAGAAATTACTTATAGATTCAAATAATCAATATTACCAATGTTGTGTAAACACAAAGAATGCAGCTAATCCCAAACATTTTCTAAATTCGACACCAGCAGCACATTCAAGACAAATTACAAGTCTAATGTACAGACTTCGTTTAAATGCCTTTCGTACAAAATTTTCTAAAAATATAAAATGTATATGCGGTAAGCAAATAACTGTAAGCCATCTACTCATTCATTGTCTGAACATAAGACAGTTAATTCCAAAAGATGTAGCTGATGACTTTTCTTCCAATATTTAATTAGCCACTGAAAAGATTTTGAATGATTATTCATTGCTTAGAATGTTTTCAGAAATTTTAAACTCCAGTCCAGTTGGTATCCTCCTTTGATGTATTATAGTTAATATTGTTATTTACATTTACATTGTTGTAGGTTAATACTTGTTGATATGCATATACATATTCTCCTTCCCATGACAACTCATTCAATACACACCACAACCTCTTTAGACTTTTTCTTATAATATACTTGTCCTCTGATACATAACATGAACTTTTTTTTTTACACTAATATTCACATGCATTCCCTTTCCTTTATACACTACTTTACTCATTTCCGTCTAAAAACACTTATAGTGAATAGACGTTAAACTGAAGAAAACTCCCGAGTACCCTGGCATCTGCCTCAGTTCACGAAATTCGGAAACACCGGTTGATGTTCTGACGTTGCATGACTATCATAATTATCCACGAAGCTACGGGGGAGGTCAGTGACCAATGTTTTGCTTTGGGGGGCTGCTGTACAAAGGAGTGGACTGTCCATTTCCTTATTTTTGCCATAAGTCTCCTGTCTTGTTCATAATTATATATCCTTGTGGTGTGGACCAGACCCGAGACATACAGACACCTGCAGCGCTTGGTCAGTACGTTTGAGCGACAGTCCTGAAACACGTGAAGTGAAGTGTATGATACAGCACAGTCCAAATATATTTTTTTTTTACATTTCGTTGCATGGCACACA
>NC_134890.1:17163067-17185567 GCF_041734735.1 Babylonia areolata
GTCTATTCGCACGCAGATCAAATACGCACGTTAAAGACCACGTAATCCGTGTCAGCGTTCAGTTGGTTATGGAAAAAAAAAACAACCTATCATGCACGCCTCCGAAAACGGAGTATGGCTGACTACATCGCGGCGTAAAAACAACCCCCCCCCCCCCCCGAAAAAAACAAAACAACCCCCCCCCCAAAAAAAACCCACCACAACAACAACAAAACCAGTATTGCACGTAAACTGTTACGTGTCTGTCAGAGTGTATAATTATGTGTGTGTGTGTCTGAAATATATATATATATATATATATATATATATATATATATATATATAGCGCTGAATCTTGTGCAGAGACAAATCAAAGCGCTTTCGCACCAGTCATTCACAAGTATGCATAACTCTAAACCTGGAGAAACTGAAAACAAGGAAAAGGCAGGGAAGAGAGGCTATCTTAGGAAGACTGGATGACACAGGAAAGGAATGATGAGCGCCCACTGGCAGCCGATAGTCGGCTCGTCCCAGGTAGGCAGCCTGTTGTGCAAAATGACCCCGTGTTTGTGAAGCGCTTAGAGCTTGGTCTCCGACCGAGGATAGGCGCAATATAACTATCCATACCATTCAGCATTTATCATCATGATGCCTTTCCTGTATAGTTGTCTATGTCTGTCTTTCTCTGTGATGACTGACATGATGTTTCAAATGTTTGGTTGTGTGTCTGTGTCAGTGACACTAACAGCCCATGTGTCTGCAGAAAAATAACAACATTAACAGCAGTAGCATCAAAATCAGCGGGGCATCAGCAAAAACTATAACAACAACAACTGTCAAAATAGAACATTAGAGAATAGAATAGAATAGAAGATAAGATAAGAATAACTTTATTATCTCCAACTGGAGAAATTTTGGTCAGGTGCATTATCACAACATAGACAAGTAAACAACATGGGGACCATAACTGTAAAAGCTAACAACAGCCCCTACAAATATTACGAAGATACAAATGTAAAAAAAAAATATCACATACATCGTTTCATACATAAATCCACACACTGCAGGTTATAACTAGTATTCTTAATGCAAAAACAGAAAAAAAATTAAGAAACATTATTTGAATATAATTATAAACATAGCCTACTATACCGCACATTGATTATAATAGACAGATAAGATAAGAATAAAGATGAATTGCGGAATATGTCTTTATTACTAAGTGTGCCTGGTCAGGTCAGGTCATTAGATCTGCTACTGGTAACCTGTAATCCAGTACAACCTGTTCAGGGTCGGGTTGCCGGCGACTAAACCGGCACTCCCACCGCTCCCTTCCGGGACTGGTGAGGCGGGTGGCTAGACACCCTTATGGAGATCCATAAAAGGGCGTTGGCTCAGGAGAGCCACCGACGGCCATCTAGCTCCACTGTGCTGTGTGCATGCCCCACGCAGTTGGCCCCCGGGGTGTGTCTACCCATGCATGCGAAGGCTGGATCCGGCAGAATCTGCGGAAGAAACCTATCGGTTCAACGGAGAGGAAGGCGGTTACAGCAACGCACTGTGGAGTGCAGAGAGCAAGATGAGACACCGAAAGGATATCTTGGTCATCCACTGCATCCGTGCTCACCCTCCAGTCGTCTCGACTTAGTCTTGCCACTGGAAATTGGTGGACCCGGACGAGAGAGTGAGGTTGACGTTGCGCAACTCCTCTTCACTTTAAACAAACTCATCGCGCAAGTCATCAGTCATCCAAAATGAGCTTTCATCCTTCATCATTTCATCACCCCCAAGTCCTGTGGCGACAGGCGAGCGACGAAACGACAGGTGTGGGTACACTGGCAGTCGCAGTCGCAGACCTGCACGCAGGCGGCTCAGGCCATAGGGTCGTTCTTCGTCGACAGGAGCAGCGATGGAGCTCGGCAGCCGTCTGAGCGTCTGAGCAGCCCTCTTTAGGATTGCACTGCTCACCTCCCTGGCATGAGGAAGGGGCTAGAAAAGGTGCCCTAAAAATTGCCTGCTCCATATCACCCTGGCCAGCATACCGCGGCTGGCGGGGACCCTACATCAGCGGTCGAAACAACAAGAAAGAAAAGAAAAAAACAAGGATCGTTCCTCTCACCATTGGTGCTTGGAACATAAGGACTCTCCTGGACAGAGATAACGCGGACAGACCCCAAAGGAGAACGGCACTAGTTGCATCCGAACTCGCCAGATACAACATTGACATCGCAGCCTTGAGTGAGACTCGGCTTGCAGGTGAAGGCGAGCTCTGTGAACGGGGATCTGGTTACACCTTCTTCTGGAGTGGACGAGGAAGCAAAGAGCGACGTGAGGCTGGCGTTGGTTTTGCAGTAAAAACAGCGCTTGTCAGCAAGCTAGCTGGAATCCCAAAGGGAGTCAACGATAGGCTTATGACCATGAAACTCCCACTGGCATCTGGCCAGAAGCACCTCACCATTGTCAGTGCCTACGCCCCAACCATGACCAACCCGGATGAAGTGAAGGCGAAGTTCTACGAGGACCTTCACTCTGTCATTGCTGCTATCCCTAAAGCAGACAAGCTCATCATTCTTGGGGACTTCAATGCTAGAGTTGGCTCTGACTACATCTCCTGGGATGGAGTGATTGGAAAGCACGGTGTGGGCCACTGCAACCCAAATGGATTGCTTTTGCTTCAGACCTGTGCAGAGCACGAACTGCTGATAACCAACACAGTTTTCTGCCTCCCTACCCGTAACAGGACGTCATGGATGCACCCTCGCTCAAAGCATTGGCATCTCATCGATTATGTCATCGTCAGGAAAAGGGATAGGCAAGATGTACGTGTAACAAAGACCATGTGCGGCGCCGAGTGTTGGACAGACCATCGCCTTGTAGTCTCGAAGCTGAATATTCGAATCCAGCCCAAGAGACGCCCCCAAGGCCAGAAGGCTCCAAAACGGCTCGACATCGCTAAGCTGAAAAACATCACCATCAAACAGTCCTTTGTGGAGCTGCTGGAAGATGGTCTGGAATCCGCCTCTCTGGACAACCAGAATGTGGAGTCTGACTGGAGGACCCTGCGTGAGCTGATCTATAGTACAGCTTCAGCGACCCTGGGACCCATGTCCAGAAAGCACAAAGACTGGTTTGATGAAAACTGTGATGAAATCAAGCAACTTCTGGATGAGAAACGCCGTCTGCATCAAGCCTACCTGAGCAACCCAAAGTCCACATCAAAAAAGGATGTGTACGATGCCATCCGCAGGACTGTTCAGCAAAAGTTACGCCAGATGCAGGATAAGTGGCTGAGTGACAAAGCTGATGAGATCCAGGGATATGCTGACAGGCACGATATGAAGAGGTTCTATGATGCCTTAAAAGAAGTCTACGGCCCCACATCCTCGGGATCATCCCCCCTCCTCAGTGCAGATGGGAATACCTTGATCACCGAGAAGGAGAAAATTCTCGAACGCTGGGCTGAGCACTTCAACAGTGTCTTAAATCGCCCTTCCTCCATAAATGATGAAGCCATAGACCGTCTCCCACAAGTCCCCATCAACGAAGCACTGGACGATCCGCCAACACCTCTTGAGACCCAGAAAGCAATTCGTCTGCTATCCAGTGGCAAAGCACCTGGCGCAGACTCCATACCAGCAGAGGTCTACAAGGATGGAGGCACTGTGCTGACTGAGAAGCTCCATCAGCTGTACTCACTCATGTGGAAAGAAGAGACGATCCCCCAGGATTTCAAAGATGCATCTATCATTCACTTGTACAAGCGAAAGGGGAACCGGCAAGCCTGTGATAACCATCGGGGCATTTCCTTGCTCTCCATCGCTGGCAAGATACTTGCCAGGATCCTATTAAACCGCCTCACAGCACACCTTGACCAAGGTCATTTGCCTGAGAGCCAATGTGGATTCCGGAAAGAGCGCGGAACCACCGACATGGTGTTTGCTGCAAGGCAGCTGCAAGAGAAATGTCAGGAGCAAAATGCTGATCTGTTCTCCACCTATGTCGACCTCACTAAGGCCTTCGACACTGTGAGTAGAGAGGGACTGTGGAAGATCATGGCCAAGTACGGATGCCCTCGGAAATTTATTTCCTTGGTCAGCCAATTCCATGAAGGCATGCAGGCTCGAGTCCAGGACAAAGGCGAAACATCTGCTCCTTAAGCAAGGCTGCGTCCTGGCTCCAACGCTGTTCAGCCTCATGTTCTCTGCAATGCTTACCGATGCCTTCAGAGATGGCGATGTTGGAATCGTCCTAAAGTACCGAACAGATGGTAAGTTGTTTAACCTCAGAAGGCTTCAAGCAAAAACGAAGGTCATGACAGACATCATCAGAGACTTTTTGTTTGCTGATGATTGTGCCCTCAACGCTGGATCTGAAGCTGACATGCAACTCAGCGTTGACAAGTTTGCCACTGCCAGCAGGAACTTCGGCCTTACCATCAGCACGAGGAAAACTGAAGTTCTCCATCAGCCAGCCCCAGGGAAACCCTACATTGAGCCCAACATCACAGTCAACGGTCAGAGACTCAGTGCGGTGGAGCGGTTCACATACCTTGGCAGCACACTGTCACGAAATGCGACCATCGACGATGAAGTGAACGTCAGGATTGCAAGAGCAAGCGCAACTTTTGGTAGACTCAGTGCTAATGTCTGGAACAGAAGAGGCATTAGTCTTGAGACCAAGCTAAAGGTCTACAGAGCAGTAGTTCTCCCCACACTACTGTACGCCTGCGAAACTTGGACAGTGTACCAACGACATGCCAAGAAGCTGAACCACTTCCACACAACATGCCTCAGGAAGCTACTGAAGATCAAGTGGCAAGACAAGACCCCGGACACAGAGGTGCTCGCAAAAGCCACCCTTCCCAGCATCTTCACCATCCTGATGCAGTCCCAGCTTCGCTGGGCTGGACACGTGGCGCGCATGCCAGACCATCGGCTGCCCAAAAGGCTCTTCTATGGCGAGCTGCAACAAGGGAAGAGATCACACGGAGGTCAGAAGAAGCGCTTCAGAGATACTCTGAAAGTCTCTCTGAAAGCGTTTGATATCAACCCTGACTCATGGGAGGAATCTGCAGTGGACCGTGACAAATGGCGTGCTGCTGTGCACAAAGGCGCCAAGTTGTGCGAGGCCAACAGGACTGCTGCAGCTGTTGAGAAGAGGCAGGCCAGAAAGTCACGGGCAAACAAGCTCCCTGACAATGGTATGCCTGTCTTTGTCTGCCCCAACTGTCAGCGAACATTTCGTGCGCAGATTGGACTATTCAGCCATCTGCGCATTCACAGATAGATTCATGAGCATCCTCCCCCCCACCCCATCACCACCCTCCCCCCATCCCCCAGCTGGATGACAACGATGGTCATCATCGATCTCGATGGACACACACCACCGATGTCACAAGGAATATTGGGGGAAGGGGGGGGTTAGTACATAACAAGGTACGAACATAAATCGAAAATCATGCACAAACACAGATACAGTAGAAATTAGGATACATACAAGTGCATATCAATCTAAAAACTTGTGCATACTCACACATGCACGCACTGCACACACACACACGCACACACACACACACACACACACACACACACACACGTTTGAACAGAAGCCGCATATTACATGTGGATGGGGCTGATGGCTGGATCTTCAGGTAGACGGTTGTTGATTGATTATGCCATATCCATCAATTTAGAGCGATGAAATTTTGGACGTCAGTTTGTTGACAGTTGAATAAATAAAAGTAATGTGTTTTTAAAAGGATACCCCCCCAACCCTCCACACACACACACACACACAGAGCACACACACACGCACGCACGCACACACACACACACACGCGCACGCACGCACGCACGCACGCACACACACACACACACACACACACACACACATCTCTATACCTACTAAACGATGGCAGAATAACACGTGTCCCAGACAATCCAAGTCATAGAGCAACTGCCATAGATCTTACTTTAATCTCACCAGGTCTGGCACCAATATGTGACTGGCATACACTGAATGACACTCTTAATAGTGATCATTTGCCTATTATCACAAGACTTGAATCAAAAATATCTCAGTCGATAGATCCAACCGAGGATAAGATTCCAAAATATAATTACAGACTTGCGAACTGGGATAAATTCAGAAGTTTACTTTCATCGTTTCAAATTAACAACATAAACAATACAGATGTCAACAGTTTATATTCGATATTTACAAATGCAGTCATTTTATTCAATATATTATTAGCAGATCTACCTAACAAGCTAGCTAAAGATACAGTCTTGGTTCAATTTGCTGATGACATTTGTTTATGGATGAAGGTGACAATGAAAAATAAAACGCCTACTAGGACATTGAATTACATAAAGAAAATATACCAGCGGGAACTTGATAAAATCAGCAACCTTATGACAGAAAACGGTTTATCATTGTCCTTAGAAAAAAAAAAAAAAAAAATGATGCTATTTAATACAGGATCAGACCCAGAAAAGCTCTACGTGTTTACAATAAATGGTACCATCATCAGATATACACAATCTGTTAAATTTTTGGGAGTCTATCTTTCTTCAAAGCTTTCGTGGAATTATCATATTGACTATATACTAAACAAAGCAAGAAAAGGTCTAAATTTCCTTAAAATAATTTGTAAACAGCACTGGGGGCAAGATACCAAAGCGTTGATATCTCTCGCTACCTCCCTCGCACGTTCACGCTTGACATACGCTCAAGAGGTATTCTTCAGTGCTCCACTGCATTTGTTAAAGAAGCTGCAAAGCATTGATTGTAAGGCATATAAACTCGCTCTAGGTGTGCCCATTCTTACATCAAATTTAGGGACTTACAGAGAAGCAGGTGTTTTATCTCTTGATGAATAAAGGAAAGCTTCAGCCGCGAAATTCGTTATCAAATCTTTCGCATATGAAACCTTTTCAAAAGAAGAAGCTAATTTGAGTTCACAAAAAGATTTTGCTAAAAGAGCTAAGACGATACAGTCTATGACATCCATTAATACATTTGCATCAGACATCATTAGTGCTACGGAATCAAAAGACAAGCAAATTGCAAAAATACCTACTTTTTCACCAGTCCCTGAATGGGAGCAGTGTAAAGCTACCTTTGACATTGATTATACAGATTTACCCAAGAACCAGTCACCATTTTTGTTAAAACCTGAAGTGCTCTCCCATATAGAAAATCAATATTCAGATTATCTAAAAATATACACAGACGGATCTGTTCTTGAAGATGGTAATTCAGGAGCGGCTTTTGTAATTCCTTCATTTAGAATAGAAAAATTGTACTATATTGGTAGACAGTATTCCATTTTCACAGCTGAACTTATAGCCATACTTATGGCCTTAAATTATATTTCAGACATTCCGAAAACTGTAAGTGAAATTTTATTATGTGTAGACTCAAAGTCAGTAATACAAGCTATAGAATCTTCAAATTCAAAGAAGCGAATTGAGACGACAATGGAAATAAAACATATTATTCACCAACTGACAAAACAGGGCATTAAAATAACTTTCTGTTGGGTACCTTCGCACTGTGGAATATCTTCAAATGAGTAGGTAGACCAAGCAGCTAGAAGAGCAGCCCGTAATTTCGAAGGCGCAGTACAACTTGACATCCAGTTAGATCTGCATGAATGCATTAGTTGTATAGAAAATGTATCTAGAAATCGATTTCAGAAATTACTTATAGATTCATATAATCAATATTACCACTGTTGTGTAAACACAAAGAATGCAGCTAATCCCAAACATTTTTCTAAATTCGACACCAGCAGCACATTCAAGACAAATTACAAGTCTAATGTACAGAATTCGTTTAAATGCCTTTCGTACAAAATTTTCTAAAAATATAAAATGTATATGCAGTAAGCAAATAACTGTAAGCCATCTACTCGTTCATTGTCCGAGCATAAGACAGTTAATTCCAAAAGATGTAATTGATGACTTTTCTTCCAATATTTCATTAGCCACTGAAAAGATTTTGAATGATTATTCATTGCTTAGAATGTTTTCGGAAATTTTAAACTCCAGTCCAGTTGGTATCCTCCTTTGATGTATTACAATTAATTAATGTTGTTATTTATATTTACATTGTTGTAGGTTAATACTTGTTGATATGCATATACATATTCTCCCCCCCCCCCACCCCCCCTCACCATGACATCTCATTCAATACACACCACAATCTCTTTAGACTTTTTCTTATAATAATCTACCTTCCCTCTGATACATAACATGAACACTTTTTTTACACTAACATTCACATGCACACCCTTTCCTTTATCAACTACTTGACTCCTTTCCGTCTAAAAACACTTATAGTGAATAGACGTTAAACTGAAGATAAACACACACACACATAAGAATAGAATGGAACACCCCACCCCACCCTACCCCCATACTCCCTTTGCTGAAAAGTTACAAATCCGAGAGAGACAGAGAGACATAGAAAGTCGAAGGCAGACAGAAGGACAGACACTCAGACAAACAGAAGGGCAGACATTCAGACAGACAGACAAAATCAGAGACAGAGACAGACAGTAAGAGAAAAGGAGACAGACACGTAGAGAGATGAATGAAACACATGGAATGAAAGCGATGGTGAAACAGTCGAAAAGACATAGCAGTTTGAATAACAGTGTGTGTGTGTGTGTGTGTGTGTGTGTGTGTGTGTGTGTGTGTGTGTGTGGAGGGGAATATTTATATATTGATATGGTTAACATCATCAAGAAACCTCTTTAATGCCACCTGCGAATGCACTACACACCTGTTTTCAGAATGTCTGTGTACGAAATCTCACTCGAAGAAACTCGTTGATCGATTCACGACGAAGTAGAAGGGAAATAACTCCGTTAATGGATCAGCCCTGGTAGGAGATCAAGGTGCAGTTCTTTCCCTTTAATTGCTCACAATGTCCCTTCTTTGGTTCAAAAGTTCTGAAAAAAGTTTTCAATCCCGCTACTTCTACGTTGCTTGTCTTACATTGTTACACACAGACACACACACACACACACACACACACACACACACACACACACACACACACATACACACACACACATACACACACACACACACACACACACACACACACACACACACACACACACAAATATGAAATGATTTTCATTTTGTGAGCTTTCGCCACACATTGGGGATTCTCCTGGCATCAGTTCAAGTGCTCTCAATCTGAGCCTCGCAAAACAGATTTTATGCCACTTGTTTGTTACGATCTTAATATATTTCTCTGTTTGAAATATTGATTTAAATGAATAGAACCATTTATACCTATCATAGCTCTCTATTTTTCCGTGCCAGTTTTATTTTTAACATGCTGAAAGTCTATCTTTAAATTCCGATACAAAGCCGCTCTTGTGCCCTCCTCATTGACACATCCAAACAAGGCCGAATCCATGTTCTGTTAGTGTTTTCTTGACGTGGAATACCCAGTTCTGTTCGCCCTTCTCCTCTTGCAGCAGCAGCATCTCGTATGCTTGCCTACATAATCGTGATGTTGGCAGTCTTGTAAGTTTGAGCCAATATTTCATGCATTTTACAATTGATTTGATATGCAACGGGGAGAGAGAAACACAGAGAGAGAGAGACAGAGACACAGAGAGAGAGAGAGAAACAGACAGACAGACACATAGACAGGTGGGGCTGGATAGAAAGAGAAAAAGACAGAGACAGACAAAGTGAAATGGGTGGTGGTGGTGTGGGCAGTCAAAACTGTTTTTATGTCAACAGCTTATCATCCCAGATGATATGGGTGTACAATAACAAGAATAATGATGAGTACAAAAAAAGTTAATTGAAAATAATTATGCATGTAGCTTTAAGTATATATGTTTGTCAGTCGTGCCCGATTAAGACCAACATGACCGAACAGGAAGCAGTTGCTGTCCCGACTATCTGGGTTAGAAATCTAGTACGGATTGTCTTGCATAAAGAACATCCCATCTGTCTCGTCTAAGAGGGTTTTCGGACAGTCGTCGTTGGGATGGTACCCAAAGGCCGACAATCCCACAATACTGCAGTACTAAAAACCAGTGCAGTCTTGCCTCATAGTTTGAGAGCCATAGTTCTTCACAAAAGAGACTGATAATTATGTAAATGGATTCCTTTTGCAGTGATCATGCAGCTCTCATTTTGCTGATGCTCAACCGTAAGCAGAATGCTGATGCTCAACCGTAAGCAGAATAGTGATGCTCAACCGTAAGCAGAATAGTGATGCTCAACCGTAAGCAGAATAGTGATGCTCAACCGTAAACAGAATAGTGATGCCCAACCATAAGCAGAAAAGTGATGCTCAACCGTAAACAGAATAGTGATGCTCAACCGTAAGCAGAATAGTGAAAATGTGCGACCGCTCAATCCCCATGGCTCCGGACCCAAGGTCAAAAGGTCAACATGTAATTAAAACCAATTAAAAAGCAAAACGTAAAAGAGAGAGAGAGACAGAGATAGAAAAAGAAAAAAGAATGAAATCTTTTTTTTTTTTTTTTTTTTAATAAGTAGAGAAAAAAAAGAAGATAATTATGGTAAAAACTTAAGAATGACCACATCAACTGTTTATGAATGATTTAGAAATGATAAAGATAGAAGAAAAAACAAAAAAAAACAAAAAATAAAATAAACCTTGTGGTGGTCGGAGTTCGACGCAATTTAGAGAGGTCGTGCAGGCTCGCTTTCTTGATAGACTTTTCGTCGCTCGCAGAGCGAGAAGTAGGTCATATGACTTCATGGACAGCCCACCATCGTAACTGGCTTCTCTGAGTTTGAACTGCCTTTGTTCGCACAACTTTTCGGCAGAGTTTATCAATGGATCAGGTCGAATACGTAATGGCAGATATTTTACGAGAAACACGCTCAAGGTATACACAGAAGACTAAAGAAAATAATGAGTGTAATGATAAAACCAAACATATATTGATAACTTGCAAAAACAAGTCCCCGAAAATGTTCGAAATCCTTTTGTCAGAACAACGATTTCCACGACGAAATTTTAGCCTTTCGGTAAAAAGGAAATGAAGATGCGCATGCACACACGGTTCTTGCTAAAACTAACGAGGGAACCTCCACGAAAATCAGACGAAAGCGGGTCTGCACACCCTTCCCATTAATGGCAGCGATCATGTGTGGCAGCGGACGGTGGCCACTCGCTGTGTGTAACTGGAGTGAAGGAAGGTGGTAGAATGGTTAAGACGTTCAGCTGCCAAAACAGAGAGTCCGTGAGGGTGTGGGTTCGAATCCCGATCTCGCTCCTTCTCCCAAGTTTTGACTGGAAAATAAAAAAATTGAGCGTCTAGTCAATCGGATGAGACGATTAACTCACTCAGTACGGCCAGTCCTCTCTTCTCCTCTACACAGACCCCTCGGATGTCCAGTGGGTGTCTGAATGACCCAACCTTTAGCTTCCGTCGTCAGAATTGTGGTATTCTTTGTCAGCATTCACCTCTTCAGTATAAGAGCCTTCCGCTTGCAATATTCTGATGATGGTAACTGGGGTGAAACGCTGTTAACGTCGTCTCTTTCGCCGTTCGTATGGAGAGAGTTAACCGAGGGCTCGTGTGCAGCACGCATTTGGCGTACTGACAAAAGAACCCATGGCAACGAAAGGGTTGTCCTCTGGCAAAAAATCCGTAGAACAAATCCATTCTGATAGGTACACAAGTTTCAGTTTCAGTTTCAGTAGCTCAAGGAGGCGTCAGTGCGTTCGGACAAATCCATATACGCTACACCACATCTGCCAAGCAGATGTCTCACCAGCAGCGTAACCCAACGCTCTTAGTCAGGCCTTGAGAAAAAAAAAAGAGAAAAAAAGGGGGGTGAATAAATAATAGATAAATACATTTTTAAAAAAAGAAGAAGATTACTACCACCACTAATAATATGTTTAAGGCGCAAAAACTTGATGAAGTCAACTATAAGCGTAAATAAATAAATAAATAAATAACAATTATTATATAAAAAGTAGTAGTAGTAGTAGTAGCAATAATAATAATATAATATAAAAAAGTAGTAGTAATAATGATAATAATAATAAATAAATAAAGACAACAATGATGATAAATAAGCAAATAAATGTAAAACATGGAGACACACATTCACACATACACCCGACATATGCATAACAGATATGCACCAAACATGCAGTTTCACAGATATGAAAGCACAATGAAATACACATAAACGTACATGAGCCCCAACACACACACACACACACCCCACACACATTACCCTGCACCTCCTCTACCCCCCTCCTCCACACACTCATTTCTAGGCTACGTATCGCAGCTTCCACGGCACACACACACACACACAGATGAAAACTTACTTGTACAAGCACACACACATACGCCCATATCCCCCCCCCCCCCACCCCACCACCCCCTCCGCCCCCCACATATATACAAATATATATATATATATATATATATATATATATATATATATATATATATATATATATATATATATACACCCGCACGTTCCAATATTCCGTTGCTCCCACAGTGTAGGCATGCATACACACACACACACACACCTCATCCTCTACCCCCTCTCACCTCCCCCCCCCCCTCCGCACACCCCCTCCCCTCACACACACACACACACATACGCACGTGCACAGAACTCGAACTCTCTTGACACTTGTGTACACTTACACCCTCGCGCATGCACAAACGCACTCAAACACACAGACCCACACATACACACAAACATACATATATACACACGCACAAAGGCTGCCACTGATTGGCCGCAAGACGGATGGGAAAAGATCTCCGATGCCAAGAACGTGGCGTCTAGTGTGTTGCTCAGTCTATTGTATTTGGAAAACCCACAGAGACTCTGTTCCGTTTTGAAGAAATTTGCGCAATGTTGGTTTGGAAATGATGCCGATATTTGTTTGATTTGCAAAGCATCGTGCTCTACCTTTCATGCTAGACTTACGGCCGCTCCCTCTCTCTGTTTTTATTTCTTTGAGGCGATCGATGGTGTGATGGCCTTGCACCTGTCCTTTTTGATATTCTTTTACTTTTCTGAGGATTTCCGATTTTCCTAGATGTAGGCCGCTCGTTGTTGTTGCGTAACCAGCAAGTCTGTCAGCTCGCTCATTTCCCTTAACACCGGCATGTCCCGGGCAGTACGACCATGTGAGTTTTTTAATCTGAAAGTTGCGCATTGCCTTATGCCACTCTGGGCTTCCCATTCCATTTTCAATTTTCTGTATGAGGTTTATTGAGTCGGTTAAAATCATGGCATGTTGGTTTCCGTGCATATGGATGGACGATAGCCACTGGAGGGCATGTGTCACGGCTTCAGCTTCCATCGTTAGGCTGGAGGTTGTGACTTTGTAGGCAGCATTCTCTTCCCTAGTTGTTTTTTCCATTTTGTTTCGCAGTGATTCCCCAACCGGATTGGTCTTTGGTGACTGAGCCATCTGTGTATATGATGGTGTCCTCTTCTCTACTGTTTTCTTCTATGAGTAGCTTCACTTCCGCATCAGTTTTGCCCTCTGGCCATTCCCGACAATGTCTTCCTAGAGTGGGTGAAATGGCTGTGTTGAATAGATGGTTGAGGTTTACGGGGTTTTTTCTCCCATTCTTTGATTTTGATATTTTATGTCTCCAAGAGACCAGGACAAGTGCAGACAGACCAATATAGTTTGAGAATTTCACAGTCTTTCAAAGGAATGAAGGAAGAGGAGTAGCAATCATACTGAACAAAAACCTAAAAAACAACACCAAAGTTTCCACCATAAATCTAGCGAAATGGTGCAGCAACTCATGTGAACTAGTGGGTGTGCGTCTTGAAAAACCTGACGGAATTCACAAAAGCATCGTGCTCATCAATGCCTATGTTCACCCACGAACCTGCACAACAAAAGAGGATTGGGCCTTTTTAGAGGAAATAGAGAATGAATTTGGAGACCCAGTCATTATCTGTGGAGACCTTAATACAAGATCGAAGTTATGGGACCAGCGGAACACCAACCCACAAGGACTCGCACTTGAAGGAATGATAGGGGAAATTCTTCTTAGCCCATTAACAACCACATCCCCAACTCGCCTTGGAACAAGACAAGGGGACAGTGACAGTGTGATCGACATCGCTCTAACATCTCCAAAATTCAGAGCAGAAATGAATGCAGAGACGCTTCCACACCAAGGCAGTGACCACCTCCCGGTAGTTTTCAGTCTACAGAAACTGTCAGATAAACCCTGTATGAAACCGCGTGATCCATTTCAGTATGAAACCAAAGAGGCAACCATCACAGGCAAAAATTAAGACGCAAAAGAAACAAAAGAACGGCACCGAATAGGATGCAAACTATTCAGCCCCCATGGTGGAATACCGACACAGAGAGAGCCTGGATAGAAAAAACATGCGGCTGTCAAACTTTGGCAAAAAGAAAGAACAAAACCTTCTCCGGACAAAGATATTGAAACAAAAATGAAAGAAAAAACTAAACAGTTTGGAATCATTACTCAAGAGGCGAAAAATGTGGAAACAGTTTTGCGAGGCACTCAGTTATGACACAACATTGACAGAGTTCTGGCATTTTATCGTCGCATGGAAGGGAAAACGTGCACAACAACAACCCCAGACATGTTAGACACTGACGGAACCAAACTTAAGACAAACGAAGAAAAAGGATCCACCCTGCTCAAACGTTTCATACAACAGAGCGATCAAAGAAACTTAGATAAGAAAAAGAAATATATTGAGGAGTTAAACCAAACCCTTATGCAGACTGGATGATGACTTGACAATAGATGATCTAAACGAAGCAATAGCCAAATGCAAGAAAGAATAAGCTCCTGGCCCAGACAAAGTTCGTTACTTGGACATCAAGGAGCTATCGGAAGAAGACAGAAGCAACCTTTTCAATCTATATCGAAACAGTTTCCACAATGGACATGTGCCGGATGACTGGAAACACAGCTTCTTAAAACCCATACCAAAACCAGGAAAGGACCATCGCCAGGTAAGCGGCTACCCGATCCTAACCATGCAAAACATTGCTGGAAAGCTCATAGAACGCATGATAGCCAGGAAACTTGCAAGGGATCTTGAACACAGACACATTCTCCCTTCAAATCAAGGTGGTTACAGAACAGGCAAATCCACATGGGAAAATGCAGCTGCTTTTGCATATGAGGTGTATGAAGGATTTCAAAGAAAAGAAGAAACACTAACAGTAGCAATCGACCTTGAAGATGCCTACAATAAAGTCCAGTTTGCGCAACTCATGGAGCTGCTACTAAGGTATGGAGTAAGTTTGACACTGACAGGATGGATAGCAGCAGCGCTTCAGGAAAGAACCGTCGACCTACGCCTCGGAGATTGGATGTCTGCACCTTCTAAACTATCCATGGGACTGCCACAAGGGTCTCCGCTCTCTCCTGTCCTCTACAATGTCTACACGAAGGGCCTTGTAGACTTAAACAACAATGGAATAGCTCGGGTGCTTACTCTTGCGGATGATGGCCTGGTCTTCAAAACTCTCCCAGGAGAGCAAGGTAAGGGAAGAGCACCTTTCTTGAAGACACAAGACGATGCTGGAGTGATGACCTAGAGGTAACGCGTCCACCTAGGAAGCGAGAGAATCTGAGCGCGCTGGTTCGAATCACGCCGATATTTTCTCCCCCTCCACTAGACCTTGAGTGGTGGTCTGGGCGCTAGTCATTCGGATGAGACGATAAATCGAGGTCCCGTGTGCAGCATGCACTTTGCCCACGTAAAAGAACCCACGGCAACAAAAGGGTTGTTCCCGGCAAAATTCTGTAGAAAAATCCACTTCGCTAGGAAAAAACAAAACAACAACAACAAAACTGTACGCAGGAAAACCCCCCCCAAAAAAAACAGAAAATGGGTGGCGCTGAAGTGTAGCGACGCGCTCTTCCTGGGGAGAGGAGCCCGAATTTCACAGAGAGAAATCTGTACAATACAATACAATACAATACAATACAATACAATACAATACAATACAATACAATGCAATACAATACAATACAATACAATACAATACAATACAATACAATACAATACAATACAATGCTGAAACGCGTTCCGAATAATCAGCAGAATTCCAGCACTGAAGAACCAGTTTTGCCACAGCGCTTCCCTTTTCTTATATTTATTGAGTGAGAGAAGACAAATAAGACAGTAAAACAAAAATGAAAAATATACGTGTCAGCAAATCCCAAAGTGGGACACTATTCATTTGTTTATTTATGTAATTATTTTATTTAATGTGTGCATGTGTGTGTGCAATTACATGTGTTTTGTATTTACTTTTCGGGGTGAGGGAGTGTGCAATTTATGATCATTAATCTCTCTCTCTCTCTCTCTGTGTTGAGACGGAGAGAAAGAGAGAGAGATATTGTAATGCAATTATAGATACTGCATGTAAATCTAAAGCGGTTGAAGCACAATGAAATAAATAAACATAAAGCATGTTTACCATTACCTCCAAAAGAGCCTCATGAGTAGATCTCTTCTTTAATTCTTCACTTGTAAATTCGTGTTTTGATTTGATTATTTTATTACGTATTCAAATATTTGAATAAAACATCCATGCATCTACATTTTATTTGCATATATCAGTATTGATTTATTTACTTTATCATTTATTTATGCATTTACGATTGTTATTGTTGTTCTTCTATTCATCTTTTAATACGTATTCTGTTAGATAATTTGATTTTGATTTTTAGGCAGCCTCGATCACTGTCAATGCTTCATACTTAAAAAAAAAAAAAAAAAAAAGAAAAAAAAAAAGGACTGACGAATACAAAGAACTGAACTAATGTTTTTTTTTTTTTTTTTTTTTTTTTTTTATAGAATGATAATCGTGGTTAACGAACAAAGATAACGACGTTGGCATACTGTTCATCCTTATTTTTCTCTCTCTCTCTTTTTTTTTTTTTACATCCATTCCTCCTCTTTTTCTCTTTTTGTGGTGTGGAATTGACAAAAGTCCCCCCCTCCCCCCCCCATCACTTGGCGACAAAGAGGGGGGGGGGGAGTGTCGGGGGGGTGGGGGTGGAGGGGGGGGGGGGGGGCGGGTAAAGGACAGAATGTGATTTCTGGACTCTCTTACGAACGTTGCCCATCCTTCAAAGGAGTGTCTGAAGAAAGTGTCGGAACTTTTGATATTCTTTGCTTCCAAAAGTTGGCGAAGGGGGCCAATGCGTCAACATCCAGGGACGGAACTGTGTCCATTTGCATATATATATATATATATATATATATATATATATATATATATATATATATATATATATATATCCTTCCGTGGCATCGGAGTGGGAGGGGAGGAGGAGGAGGGGGGGGGGGGGGGGTAACATCGTGTGACTTGACGTACACGTTGGGCTAAAATACAGCTATGATAAGGTATACGTTGTGGGACGTAACTCTTGATGACGGATGTGCAAATCGGGATGCTGGTGTATTAGTGATCTTTGCTGGTCGTTGCCCAGCCGAAAGCACTGCGCAGAAATGAAGACCACTAATATATATATATATATATATATATATATATATATATATATATATATATATATATATATATATATATATATATATATATATATGAGAGGGTGGGTGGGTGGGGGACGGGGGGACCGATATGATTTGACACTCCAAAAAGGTATGTGGTGGGCGCGTACTCTGCTATTTCTCGTGAGGTGGGCACCTCTTTCAAAGGAATCACGGAGGAGTTTTCCCCAGACACACCCCTTGGTAACAACAACAACAACAACAACAAAAGTTTCTGCTTTGATGATAAGATTTAGGGACAGAAGTTTGGCTCTGTAATGGGCATACCTATGGCTCTTAGTATGGCCAACTAATTGATGGCTTGGATTGAAAAAAAACAAAAACAAACCACAGACAAACAAACAACCCCCCAAAAAACACCTGATCGCAACCAGCCCTTCGATCATAGTTTCAGTTTCTCAAGGAGGCGCCACTACGTTCGGGCAAATCCAAATACGCTACACCACATCTGCTAGGCAGATGCCTGACCGGTAGGATAACCCAACGCGCTTAGTTAGGTCTTCAGTAATGCATATATATATATATATATATATATATATATATATATATATATATATATATATATATATATATATATATATATATATGTGTGTGTGTGTGTGTGTGTGTGTGTGTGTGTGTGTGTGTGTGTTTTCCCATGACGGTGGATTTCTTCGACAGAATTTGGCCAAAGGACAACACTCTATTTGCCATGGGTTCGTTTTCAGTGCGCGAAATGCGTGTGTGTGCTACACACGGGACCTCAGTTTATCGTCTCATCCGAATGACTGCTCAAATGCTCAAATCGATTTTTAAAGTCAATCAAACTTGGTAGAAAGGGCAAGAGCGGGATTTGATCCCGGACCCCCGTGGACCCTGAATTGGCAGATGACTTTGTATTGGCAGATGACCGTCTTATCCATTCTGCCAACTTCCTTCGATCATAGAAAAGACGGTCTAAAAATAGGTTCATTTTGATAACATTGTCCTGCTCTGTTTCCACGGAGAACAGGAACCTCTGAGCTTTATCCAGCAGACGCTTTATCGGGCATCTGCTTGGCAGATGTGGTGTAGCGTATATGGATTTGCCCGAACGCAGTGACGCCTCCTTGAGCTACTGAAAACTGAAAACCAGCAGATGAACACACATCATCCCACAATAAAGTTCACAACACAATACAGGACCAACAACTTTATATATATATATATATATATATATATATATATATGGACGTCAGCCTCTCCATCAAAGGGAGCAGACAAACTCATCACATACCCTCATGTGAAACCAGCAGATGCAAACATGTGTCTGCCGTTCAGCAGTGTGCCATGTCTGCAGCGTCTGAGAATCAATCGTATCTGCTCAGACAAGGAGACGTTCATGAAAGGAGCAAAAGAAACGATGGACAAACAGAAAAATACAAAATAAAAACAACAACAACAACAACAACAACAAACACACACACACACACACACACACACACACACACACACACACACACACACACACACACACACACAAAACAAAACAACAACAACAAAACAAACAAACAAACAAAAACACGAAAAACAAAACAAACAAAAAAACCGCCAAGAGGCAATAAACAAAGCAGATGCCATACCTAGAGAAGAACCACTCAAACATAAAGATAAAATACTGACGAATTTGTGCCAGTCATCATCATCATCATCATCATCATCATCATCATCATCATCAAACACCACCCTCAAATTCCCCCACTGGGAGACTGGATGAAAAATGATAAAACATGCCCATTCTGCATTCCGGCTCCAGAATGAAAAGAGTTCTTTCTGAGTCCCCAATCATCGAATAAAAAAAAAAAAAAAAAAAAAAAAAAAACACGAAAAAACAACAACAAACAAACAAAAAAACCCATTGCAGATATCTGCGAAGATTAGTCCCCCGATGGCCAGTAAACAACCAAAACGTGTGTACCGGAACAACAGCAATCCCAGCTAGCCGCACCAACGCCCACCAATCAGTACAAGCGATAGAAAATGGCTGTTACGAATGCGAAACTTCGAAATGGGTGTGCACTGTGTCAAAAGGCTGTTACGAATGCGAAACTTCGAAATGGGTGTGCACTGTGTCAAAAGGCTGTTACGAATGCGAAACTTCGAGATGGGTGTGCACTGTGTCAAAAGGCTGTTACGAATGCGAAACTTCGAGATGGGTGTGCACTGTGTCAAAAGGCTGTTACGAATGCGAAACTTCAAGATGGGTGTGCACTGTGTCAAAAGGCTGTTACGAATGCGAAACTTCGAGATGGGTGTGCACTGTGTCAGAATCATTCAAGAGAAACACACTTTCAGTGTTCAGTTTCAGTTTCTCAAGGAGGCGCCACTGGATTTGGACGAATCCATATACGCCACACCACATCTGCAAGGCAGATGCCTGACCAACAGTATAACACAACTGAACGCTGAAATATGTGTGCACCTAACAGAGTGGATTTCGTCTTCAGAATTTTGCCGCAGGACAACATTCTCGATGCAATGGGTTCTTTTTCAGTGCGCCAAGTGTGTGCTGCATATGGGATCTCGATTTATTGTCTCATCCGAATGACTAGACGCTCAGTTTGATTTTCTAGTCAAAACTTGGGAGAAAGGGAGAGAGGGCGGGATTCGAACCCACACCCTCACGGACTCTTTATATCGGCAGCTGAGCGTCTTAACCATTCTACCACTTTCCTCCTCAAGAGAAACACAAACATTTAAAAAGTAGAACAAACGGAAATCGTTATTTTATCATGGACCACACGACATGTAAAAAAAAAATCGTTAAACACCATACACATCAAAGACGAACGATAATGTGAGGGGATGCGGTATGTTGGCGAAACAAGACCGACACCACAGACACGATTCTACCGATATACCTATGATAGTCAGTCCGACCATAACCATCGGAACAGCAGAGGAGGAAACTGCTGTCCCAACAACCTGGGCTAGAATTTCATTATAGTGGAGAGTGTCTTGCTCAAGTTATATCCCCACTGTCTCGCCCAAGAGGGTTTTAGGACAGTCAGCGTCGGGATGGTTTCCAAAGGCCAAGTGGGCCCCCCAGGATTGCAGCACTAAAAGCTATTGCAATCTTGTCATAGTGGTAGTCCTTCACACAAAAATCTAAGCTGTGCATACGTACAATGTGACACAAGCACGAACCAGGAGCCTGACAAGCTGACAGACAGAAAGAAAGACGACATGTTGGTGGCCAAGCACTTCAGTAACATGACATTACTGTCACACGTTTTGTACAGCCATCAAAAGGATCCACACCTCTCAGCACGACAGTCAGTGAAAAATGCGAGAAGTTCTGGCACCACCAACCACAGAACAACTATCCTTTATTGTATTGTATTGTATTGCATTGTATTGTATTGTATTGCATTGTATTGTATTGTATTGTATTACTCTCTTATTTTTTTAATTCCCCCCCCCCTTTTTTTTTTTGTTGTTCGTCACAACAGATTTCTCTGTGTGAAATTCAGGCTACTATTTCAAATGGAGAGCGCGCGCGTCGCTAACACTGATAGTGCCACCCTTTTTTTCTTTTCTTTTCTTTTCCTTTTCCTTTATCCTGCCTGCAATTTCATCTGTTTTCTGACGGACTGAACGTTATCTAAATGAAACTTTAGACAGTGCTTTGACTTCTCGTCGACTTTTCTGCACTGACCAGAGAGAGCGGGGCACACGCTGAGGGTGGGTGTGCAAGTGTCAGAGACAGACATTCGAACAAATATACGGTGAAAAGCAAGCAAGCAAGCGCACACACACACACACACACACACACACACAAAGAGACAGAGACAGAGACAGACAGGCAGACAGACACAGACACAGACACAGCGACACATAAACCGAACGGATTTTATCCATACACACACACACAAAAAATGTTTGTTCTGTTACTCTCTTTCCGTCTGTCTGCACTTCTCCCTCTCTATCACACACACACACACACACACACACACACACACACACACATAACAACAACAACACATAAAAAGCCCTCCCTCCGCCCCGCACCCACACCCACAAACAATAATTATCTGCTCATCAGCCATTACCATCACAATCGGCACTGCTTCCCAGGTTCCAAGCGAACGTCAGGCGGATCCATTGTTACAGACCTATACATCACGCGATGCACACTGCAACAGCTGGCCTGCGATGAATGATCATTGTCCAGTTATTATTATTATTCTTTTTTTTTATGCACGTCATGTCCTTAATCACCTTACCTGATGGGTGCCGCGGTGGCCAAATGGTTAAAAGAAGCGCTAGAATTCTTTCTTGCCCAAGTTCGTTCCCCGGTTTCGGAGCATCTGGTGGGTCAATGGTGGACAGATTTTTTTTTTTAATTTTTTTTTTTTTTTAATCAATCTCCTATGTGAACACACACACACACACACACACACACACACACACACACACACACACACACAAGCGCGCGTGACCCACAAGCCCAGATTCTCGTACTTGGCGAAAAAAAAAAAAGAAAGAAAAAAGAAAAGAAAAAAAGAAACAACAGCGAAGAAGACCTGATGTTGACCTCAAACCGCATCAAGATGTAAACAGAGCTACAGTGTGTAGTCTGTAAAGTCTAAGGGACAGCTCAGCCTTGTCGTGCCGTGATGATTTGTTGGGCGTCCGAGTTACACACACTCCAACCCCCCCCCCCCCCCCCACACACACACCTTCCCACACCCCGCCCCCCTCCTCTTCACCACCCTCCTATTATAAAGACGGTAGGAGGTGTCTGGAGAGTCCATCGTGTCTGTCTGTCTGAACCCCTCCCCCTCCCCACACACCCCCCCCCCTCTCTCTCTCTCTCTTTCTTACTCCGTTCGTAATCGGAATCAATGGAAGCCCACACTTTTTTAGCCTGTCCGGTCGCTCTTCGGCTAACGTATAGCCCAAATGG
>NC_134890.1:17195567-17200567 GCF_041734735.1 Babylonia areolata
ACAATTTAAAAACAGAGTGATACATAAATAAATAAATGAATAAATAAATAAACAAACTATTATTTGTATTTGTATTTGTATTTCTTTTTATCACAGCAGATTTCTCTCTGTGAAATTCGGGCTGCACTCCCCAGGGAGAGCGCGTCGCTACACTACAGCGCCACCCATTTTTTGGTATTTTTTTCCTGTGTGCAGTTTTATTTGTTTTTCCTATCCAAGTGGATTTTTCTACGGAATTTTGCCAGGAACAACCCTTTTGTTGCCGTGGGTTCTTTTACGTGCGCTAACTACATGCTGCACACGGGTTCTCGGTTTATCGTCTCATCCGAATGACTAGCACCCAGACCACCACTCAAGGTCTCGTGGAGGGGGAGAAAATTTCGGCGGCTAAGCCGTGATTCGACACCAGCGCGCGCAGATTATCTCGCTTCCTATGCGGACGCGTTACCTCTAGGCCATCACTCCTCTTATACACTGTAAGATCTCCGTCATCCGTGCTGCAGGCCTCACAGGGTAGCGTTTCTCTCTCTCTCTCTCTCTCTCTCTCTCTCACTCACTATTTTATTTTATTTTATCTTTTGTCGCTATTGCAGTCCTTTAGTTTTCAAGCCATCTGTTCTCGCACGCGTTCCCCTAAAAGGGCAGACCGTACAATGGATAACGATGAGGATGAACGCACGCACGCACACACACACACACACACACATATACATATATATATATCCAACTTTCCATCACATGTTATCGTGTATTGTCGATTGAATATAGGATTGAACGGGCAGGTCAACAACTTGAAACAAAATGGCGTCGTTCGCGTTCGCGAAGAATATGAGCACGCGCTTTGAATATGAATAAATATGTGTACACAATTGATTTTTGCCCAGGCAGACAGACAGACAGTCAGAGAAAGCAAAAATCCTGTGCAGACTGAACAGTGTGATTCAAACAACAATACACCGGCAGACAGCAGGGGTTGTCGATTTTGGAACACTCCAACGATCGATTTTAATCTTTTTTTTTCTTTTTTCTTTTTATTTTCTTTTTTTTTTTTAAGCACTTCCTGATTTAAGAGTTATTGAAGGGCACAGGTTAGGAAAAACGTCAAAAAGTACATAAAACAAAAACAGAATGCAGGCAATGTTTCTCCCCCACGCACTTAGTTCTTCCTGTTTTTAATTTTTTTAATTCTTTTTTTTTTCTTATTATAAACTTTCTTCTTCTTCTTTTAACACGAAGCATTAACAAACAAGAGAGGCAAGGTCTTCAAGACTCACTTGTGATATACTTTAAAAATAAATCTAATCGTTAAAATGTGTTCTGTATTTGTTATTATAAGCTTCGGGTTAAAAGAAAAAGAAAAAAAAAAGTCCTAACGGCAGATTCGAACCCCGCGTGTTCGGGTGAGAAGAAACTGTCTTACCCATTACATTGTCGTGGCTCCTTAACTGACGTTCAAAGATATAACATTTATTATTTTATTTTTTTTATAAAGGGCGATAAATCGATTGCGGTATTCGCTGTGAAAACGCTGTTTAAATCATATTATTCTGGTGTATCTTGGGCATTCAAAAAATCTTTAAGGGCAAAAAAAATTCCTTTTAAGTCCGCGGTAAAGGAGACGTGGCTATCGCTTCAATCACACTGCAACATTTAGCAGTTTTCTCTGGATCTAGATAGATGTACAAGTTTAGTTACACCCGGTTGACACGGTCGATTCAATTTCTCTTTTATGTTCATTCTAATTTTATAGTTTTCAAGTTGATATGAAAATTGAGTATTTTGTTAAATTAATAACATGTAGAGCCAAGTACAAGTACTTCTAAACGTCGTATGAAGTGAAAAGGACTTCATTTTGAGAAAAGTCAAGACCGGAATTTTTTACGTTTCATCAATTCAAGGATATTAACTCTCGTGGTTTATTATTTTTAACTGTGAATTCCGACTGACTCTGTGGATATTTTCATGGCAGTTTGGGGCATAATCCAGTAAGTGATCAGGCGTTCACAAATCTTTCTCTGAATAAATATTTAACGGTCTCCTCCAACTTTCCATCACATGTTTTCGTGTATTGTCGATTGAATATAGGATTGAACGGGCAGGTCAACAACTTGAAACAAAATGGCGTCGTTCGCGTTCGCGAAGAATATGAGCACGCACTTTGAATATGAATAAATATGTGTACACAATTGATTTTTGCCCATGACCTTCAGGGCTCAGCCAATAGATCAATAAAGTCCTATCGTCGTATTGATTTGAGTATTTTCCGAAAAAGACCACTTGGGCGAATGAACATTGTGAAAGCTCTGTGATGGAGTCTCCCGTCGGTCCGACGGATGAGTAGGCAGGCAGGCTTATCTGTCGGTGTGTGTCCTCATATGGGAGAAGAGGCCGATTCTGGATGCGCAGCACTTCCCGCAGGTGTTGCAAGGGAAAACGTCTCCAGAAGTTGAGACCCGCTTCCTTCGCTCACGCTTCTCCTTAATGGCCAGCGTTCTCTTGTTTTCAAACGTCTTTATGCCACTAGAGCACAGCATCCTCCAGCGAGAACGGTCAAGGGCATCAGTTTCCCAGGAAGCGATGTCTATGTCACAGGCTTTGAGGTTTGTCTTCAAGGTGTCCTTGAAGCGCTTGTAGGGTCTTCCAAGTTCGTGGTGGCCTTCCTTCAGCTGGCCATACAAGAGCATCTTCGGGATCTTGCTGTCTGTCATGCAGACAACGTGTCCTGTCCAGCGTAGCTGGCACTGGATCAGCAGGATTTTGATGCTGGGCAGGCCGCTACTCTCTAGGACCTGGAGGTTGGAGACCCTTTCTTGCCACTTTATGCCGAGGATCTTTCGTAGGCATCTCTGGTGAAACTGCTCAAGTTGTTGAATGTGACGGCGATACGTCGTCCATGTTTCACAGCAGTACAACAAGATGGTCAGCACAACAGCTCTGTAGGTTTTCATCTTAGTGCTGAGCCTGATGCCTTTGTTGTTCCACAGTCTGTTATTGAGTCTGCCAAAGGCGGAGCTGGCCTTGGCGATGCACAGCGTTACTTCTGCATCAAGGGCTCCGTTGCTGCATAGGGTGCTGCCCACGTAGCAAAACTGGTCGACTGACTTGATCTCTGTGTCATTGATCTTGATTGCAGGTGGGGGGAGGCATTGGAGTTCTGTGAGCTAGCCGGCTGGTACATGGACTCGGTCTTGCTGAGGCTGATGGTGAGTCCAAAGCGCCTGCAGGAGGTTTAGAATCTGTCCATAATGAACTGCATGTCTTCATGGGTGTGTGCAGCAAGCGCGCAGTCATCAGCGAAGAGGAACTCTCTCATCAGTGCCTCAAACACCCTGGACCTGGCATGAAGTCACCGCAAGTTGAAAAGTTTGCCATCTGTGCAAAACTGAATGTAGATGCCCCGGTCACAGTCTTGGAAGGCGTCAATCAGCATGGCATAGAAGAGAATGGAGAACAGTGTGGGTGCCAAGACGCAGCCCTGCTTCACTCCATTTACCACAGGGAACGGATCCGACATGTCAGTATTTTCCTGTACTCTCGCTTGCATGCCATCGTGGAAAGACGCAATCATCTGGATTAGGCTCTCTGGGCAGCCGAACGTTAGGAGGATCTTCCACAGACCATGGCGGTTCACCGTGTCAAAGGCTTTAGTCAGGTCTACAAAGACCATGTGGAGCTCCTTGTTCTGCTCATGGCACTTCTCTTGCATCTGGCGTACAGCAAACACCATGTCACATGTTCCCCTGCCTGAGCGGAAGCCGCACTGTGCCTCAGGGATGACTGTGTTGGAGGCATGGTCAACCAGTCTGCTCAGTATGATGCGGGCGAAGATCTTGCCGGCGATGCAGAGGAGAGAGAGTCCACCGTGGCTATCGCAGGATGTTTTGTCTCCCTTCCGTTGGTAAATGTGGACAATAGAAGCATCCTTGAAATCCTGGGGGACCTCCCATCTCTCCCAGATAGACTGGAACGGGGTGGTCAGCTTGTCTGTCAGCACCTCGCCTTCATTCTTGTAGATGTCAGCCTGGATTCCATCCGCTCCTGGTGCTTTTCCTGACGTTGTCAGCTTCAGGGCCTTCTGGGTCTCGACCTTGGTGGGAGGGGCAGCTAGCGAGTCATTGACTGGTAGCTGTGGGAGGGCTGCAATTGCCTAGTCAGGTACGGACGAGTCCCTGTTGAGGAGGGTGTTGAAGTGCTCTGCCCAGCGGGCAAGGATGTTTTTCTTGTCTGTCAGGAGGGTGGTCTGGTCCGAGGCTCGGACATGAGTTGATCCTGTGACTCTCGGCCCAATACACAGCTCGGAGACCATCATGGAAGGTCTCCATGTCGTGAGCATCAGCAGCGGACTGAAGCTCTTCGGACTTTCTATCCCACCAGGTGTTCTTCATCTCACGCAGCCTCTTCTGTACGAGTTGCTTGGTTTGCAAGAACTGGTTCTCCTTCCTCTGGCAGTCTTTATCGGAAATGTGATCCTGATGCCGTATATGCAGTGTGTTCAGGAGCTTGGAGATTCCAGAGTCGTTCTCGTCAAACCAGTCTTTGTGGCTCCTCTGTACAAAGCCGAGTGTGTCAGCTGCTGCTGTGTACACAGCATCTCTAAATGTGCTCCATTCCTCTTCTACATCAGTCGATGCAGGAATTTCTTGGAGAGCTACTTGGATTTGCTGCCGCAGCACGTCCTTGGTGATAGGGAGGCGGCGGATGTTCAGCTTCCTAGGGGGTTTCTGCCTGGCTGGTTGGAGCTTGCGTGCAAGTCTGATGTTCATCTTGCTGCGCACCAGGCGATGGTCCGACCAACAGACTGCTCCTCTCATGCAGCGTGTAATGGAAACATCACCTCTGTCCCTCTGCCGGACAATCACATAGTCCAGCATGTGCCATTGCTTGGAGCGGGGGTGCATCCATGTGTTTTTGTACTTGTCCGCTTGCTGGAAGAGGGTGTTGGTGATGGTCAGTCAATGCTGCGCACAGTGCGAGAGCAAAAGCAGTCCGTTGGAGTTGCA
>NC_134890.1:17203067-17205567 GCF_041734735.1 Babylonia areolata
ACAAATAACACACACATAAATGAAAGGAAAAGGTTTTCATGCAGAATTGTATACATAATGAAGAAAACACCCCGCCCCCCCACGCACACCCACATCCGTGCACACACATGCATACACACACTGACGCTCGCGTGCGAGCGCACACACATACACACACACACACGCACACTGACGGCACCCCCTCACTCCCCCCCCCCCCACCCACCCACACACACACACACACACACACACAAAGATTGACAGATGGATAGGACAGTGATTCACAGAGAGAGAGAGAGAGAGAGAGAGAGAGAGAGAGAGAGAGAGAGAGAGAGAGAGAGAGAGAGAGAGAGAGAGAGAGAGAGAGATGTCATCAATATAGAAGTTCCAGAAACATCCGGGTGTTTAAAAGGTACAATATTGTTACTGTCTCTGAAATCTATGTTGGCAAGTGCAGCATACTACAGTGACTACCACCATCACCAATATTACTTGAACACTTGTCACGATTATGATAGAACGAAATGAATAGATTATGCATGCATAAGAAATAGAACGAGAGAAAAAAAAAGAAAAAGAAAAAAAAAAGAGCAAAACAAAACACGATGAAATGAGAAAGCAAGGAAAGAACAACAACAATAGCAACAATGACTGATACAATAAATAAGACATAACTGACCCCTTTGTTACTGCCTACAGTAATTCAAAGATCAGAGTTATTTACTGTTGGAAGGGGTGAAGATGTTTATGCAGACTTGATTTGAACATAGGAAGAGAACTGCCTGTTTGTATGTGCAAAGGAAGGGAGTTCCACAGTGATGCACCCGAAAATGCAAAACTAGTTTTGAACAAATCAATTCGGGTACGTGGCAAAATGTATTTGTTAGAGCCGTGTCGGCATGAGGCTCGTGTGAGCAGGTGTTGGAGATATTGCGGTGCTAAGTTATTGTGTGTTTTGTACATGAGTAATGCTTTGTTGAATTCTAGCTGGTTTTGAAGTGGAAGGATATTTAATCTGGCTTGCTTTTCTAACGTTGACAGTGAGTGATCTGGTAGAATTAATCTGGCTGCTCTCTTGTGGAGAGAATTTAGTTTCTTAAGATGAACATCTGCAGCACAGCTCCAGACAACAGATGCATAGTTGACGTGAGAAAGACAGTGAGCGTGGAAGAACATTTTGCGAGCTTCACTGTTTATGTAAGGTCTGAGCTGATTGAGTAAGAACAGACTGCGTGCCAACCTTTTACAGACAGAATCAATGTGAGCTTGCCATTTCAGTTCTTCATCAATTATGACTCCCAAGACGCGGTACTCGCGAACTTGATCTATGGAGGTATCATCGACATTCAGGGTGAGAACAAGGGGATTTTCTTGGTGCTTTTGTCTTGACGTGATAATCATACTCTTTGTTTTTGGGGATGAAGTGTCATACAGTTGGTTTTGCACCATTTAGAAACATCATTTAAGCCCGTTTGAAGAGAATTCTGAACTGAGGCAACGTTGGCAGCACTGGAATGAAGGGAAGTGTTATCTGCAAAAAGGGCACACGAGATTCTGGAGTCTGATAAAGACAAAGGAAGATCATTGATAAATATGCAGAATAGAAGTGGCCCTAAAACTGATCCTTGAGGAACTCCACTTTTTATTGCTCCCGTAGAAGAGAATCTACCATTGGTGAACACATGTTGTGTTCTGTCGGTAAGGAATGATTCGAAAAAGGACAGCGTAGTGGGGTCTCTGAGATACAATGACAGTTTTGTGAGTAATATTTCGTGGTCAACGAGATCAAAAGCTTTCTGTAAGTCAAGAAAAACAGCGCCTATGATTTCACTGCAGGTTGATGCCAGACAACCATGAATCACACAGATGGACTAACGCTGTTTGACATGAGTGACGATGTCGGAAACCTGACTGCAAAGGATGGAAAAGTTTATGTTTTTCCAGATATTGCATAAGATGTTTATGAACATGTCTTTCGAGTGGTTTCGACAATACTGACAGAAGCGAAATAGGTCTAAAGTTGTTCAGATCAGACGTGTCTTTTGACTTCGGTAATGGAATAACTTTCGCTGACTTAAGAGCAGGGGGAATCATACCCTGTTCGATGCACAAGTTGTATATGAATGTAAGGGGGACAACGATGTAAGGGAGAGCGAGTTTTAATAGAGAAGCATTAATACCATCAGGTCCTATTGATTGCCTATTGAGAGAGAGAGAGAGAGAGAGAGAGAGAGAGAGAGAGAGAGAGAGAGATGTATGTACGTATGTATGTGTGTGTATATATGTGTGTGTGTGTGTGTGTGTATCGACCACAACGGCCATTACCACACCACACCACACCACACCACACAGCCTCAGCGACTGCATGCACTGGTTTCTGTGCGTCACTGTGGAACAAAGAGCGATGGCGTGTCGCCACAGGCTAGACGTTCTTTGATCTCTCCCAGGAGGTTCTGGCATTTCCTGTTTTTTTGTTTTGTTTTTTTTGTTTTTGGTTTTGGGAGTCCTTTTTTTTGTTTGT
>NC_134890.1:17213067-17218067 GCF_041734735.1 Babylonia areolata
ACACACACACACACACACACACACACACACACACACACACACACACACACACACATGTGGGGGATAGAGAGAACGAGACAGAGAGACAACGAAACAAGAGAGAGACGACAGTTAACTTTCAGAGTTGCGAAACCTTAAGGAAAACGCCACCTGCACCATGAGGATGACTAACCTGTTGACCACTACAACTTAACTAGAAAAGACCGGCTATGTAAAGCATGTGGAGTTATAGAGGATGAACTGCATTTTCTGGACAAGTGTAGTGTGTACTCTGACTTGAGATCTCGCCTACTTGTGACAGTTAATTCCCAGTCTTCGAATCATTGTCCAGATGGCACTGGCAACACAATAATCCAAAGGCCGAGTTCTCTGTTGCCACATAATTATTTCCAACCAGAACTGGCAAAATACATATATGAATGCTTTAAAGTTCGCAGTCCATAACTATGTCTTATGGAATATCCTGCATGTGCTCACAACTTATTGCTTTTACTTTTACTTTTTGTTTGCTTGTTGTGTTTAGTTTATAGTGTTCTGAGTTCTGCTATCGATTGTTATAAAATTTATTTCTCCTTTCTCTGTATATAAAAACAACATTTGTGAAATGCATCAAGTGCTAAAATTATTGAAGCTTCCACAATCACGGTTTTGTAGACAGGCTTATGATATGATGTTGTTTCAAATGGAATCAGATAAAGAAAACTGGGCTTATAATGTGATAAGGTTTTTGTGTGAACATGGCTCTGGAACTGTGTGGAAGTAGGAAATGAAGAACATTTTATATCAGAATTCAAAGATAGGCTTATTTGTTCTTTTAAGCAGAACTGGCATTCAGGTATGGAAAGTAAAGAAAAAATATAGTTGGTTTTTCACATTTAAAAGCATATTTCATGCGGAAAAGTATGTGGTAGTTGTCACAATAAATGGTATAGAATAAATTTAACAAGATTTCGCCTGAGAACATTGGGCTTCAATGCAAACAAAAAATGGTTTCAACCTGGAACATCCGCAGAATCACCATGCCCTTTATGCTCATATGAAGGTTGATGATGAAAGACAGTTCCTTTTTCAATGTTAGACACTTGATGAATTGAGGAAAAAAAACATGCATTTCTAAAATTAGACATGGCTAAAGACACGACATTGTTGCTTCTTTGTTATCTGATAAGGATTTTATAGTATAGTCATTTGCTAAATTCATTGCTGAGGTCACAAGTGTTAAGGCAGACCAATATTAATCATAGCAATATCCGAAATTACGATCATGTGTAATATTTAGTTCAGCATGCTATAACGATGAAGTATACATTGATACACTCTATATTCATACAGAAGTGGGTGGTCGAGTTTGACTGCATTATCCCATTTTGATATGTTTTGTTTGTTTGTACTGTTTTTGAAGTACTGTGAAAAGATTTTGCGAGGGTGCGGTATTCAGAGTAAAGAGTTTGATACTGCTGGAACGAACAGAATATGTTCTGCTGTACTTTGGTTGTTAAACGTAATGACACTTTCACCCCACCACCCCTCCGCCCCAACCCCCCACCCACACCCCTCTCTCTCTCTCTCTCTCTCTCCTTCTCTCAGATAGATAGATAGATAGATAGATAGATAGATAGATAGATAGACCGACAGGTACACGCGCGCACACGCACACGCGCGCACACACACACACACACACACACACACACACACACACACACACACACACACACACACACACACACACACACACACACACACAGAGACAGAAAGACAGACAGACAGACATGATGTGTGTGTGCGTGAATGACACACGGGAAACGAATGATGAGCGCCTTAATGACAGCTGTCTGTCGGCTCTGCCTAGGAAGACAGCCTGTTGTGCAAATGGCTCTGTGTTTGTAGTTTGTAAGCGCTGACAGCCTGGTCTCTGGCCAAGGAGAGGCGCTATAATAAGCATCCATATCATCATGATCATGATCATTATCATGATCATCATCATCATGATCATCATCATCATCATCATCATCATCGTCATCATCATCACATGTTCAACCCGTATTAGTGCTAAGTTCACTCTGCACTTGAAAATAGGGAACCGCGCTATATAAACCTCCACATTATCATCATCATCATCATCATCATCATCATCATTATTATTATTATTATTATTATTATTATTATTGATGTTGTTTACTACGACGACGACAACAACAACAACAACAACAACTACTACTACTACTATTATCTTATTATTAGTACCATCATCATCATTTATCATTAGAAGTATTATCATTGTCATTAGTATTAGTATTAATATTAGTATTGCCATTGTAAAATAAGCCTCCACATCCTTCTTCTTCTTCTTCTCATTATTATTCATATTCATATTCATAATCATTATTATCATTATCATCATCATCATCATCATCATAACTTTTATTAACATCATCATTATTATCATTATCATTGGAGAAACAGATCAGCTTCAGAGGTCCCCAACCTCTCTTATAAACACACACCCTGGGGGCCAGATAGCACTGCCAGACTTACAACAACTAGAGCCAAAAACCTTTGTCAAAATTGTAGTAAACAAGTAAAGAAAACACCACCACTAAAAAAACAAACAAACACCACTTCTTGTTCCCACCATAAAAGAAATACACCCCTCCCCCCACCCCCTCCCCCACCTCCCGCCAGCCCCCTCCCCCCCGTTAAGTCCCCAGATGGGGTCCTCGAGACAATATAATCTGTAAACAGCGGCGTCAGCGTTCTCTCTCTAGGAAACTGGCACCAGGACCAGCGAAAGAAAGAAAGAAAAGCGTGGTAAACAATTAATTAAATATATCCTTCTTCTTCTTCTTCTTCGTTCATATGCTGCAACTCCCACGTCCCAACTCCAACTCCCACGTTCACTCGTATGCCAGTTTGTTTGTTTTTTACCCCGTCATTTAGGCAGCCATGCTCCGTTTTCGGGGGGTCATTATATAGTCATTCGGATGAGACGATAAACCGAGATCCCGTGTTGCAGCATGCACTTAGCGCACGTAAAAGAACCCACGGCAACGAAAGGGTTGTTCCTGGCAAAATTCTGTAGAAAAATCCACTTCGATAGTAAAAAAACAACAACAAAAAACAAAAACCAAAAAAAAACCAAAAAAAACTGCACGCTGGTGTCTTCATTCAACACAGCAAAGACAAAGTCGGGGTGTGTGTGTGTGTGGGGGGGGGGGGGGGGGGGGGGGGGGGGGGGGGGGTAGGGGGGGGGGGGGGGGGGGGGGCGGAGTGTTAGTCATTCGGCTAAGACGGTTAATTATATCAAACAGATGTCCGGTATGAAACATGCACTCAACATGCACTCAGCGCACGTAAAATAACCTATGGCAAAAAAAAAGAAAAAGAAAAGAAAAAAAAAAGTCGTCCTTCGTAAAAATTAAGCTGAGATATCTGCTTTGATTGTGAAAAGTACATTTGCAGACAGGAAAAAAAAAGAAAGAAAAAAAGGGAAAGAAAAAAAGTGTGTGTGTGTGTGTGTGTGTGTGTGTGTGTGTGTGTGTGTGTGTGTGTGTGTGTGTGTGTGTGTGTGTGTGTGTGTGTGTGTGTGTGTGTGTGTGTGTGTGTGTGTGTGTGTGTGTGTGTGTGAGAGAGAGAGAGAGAGAGAGAGAGAGTGAGTGAGTGAGTGAGTGAGTGTGTGTGTGTGTGTGTGTGTGTGTGTGTGTGTGTGTGTGTGTGTGTGTGTGTGTGTGTGAGTGAGTGAGTGAGTGTGTGTGAGTGTGTGTGTGTGTGTGTGTGTGTGTGTGTGTGTGTGTGTGTGTGTGTGTGTGTGTGTGTGTGTGTGTGTGTGTGTGTGTGTGTGTGTGTGTTCAGATGGGTGACGCTGCAGCAGCCCGAATTTCTCAAAGACTAATCTAATTGAAAAACACAATACAATACCATGCAATACAACTCAACATTGAAACCTTTCCGCCATGTGCAGCGGATCAGAGGAGTCGTAACCACGAACAAAAAAGAAGAAGAAGAAGAGAAGGAGGAGGAGGAGGAGGTGAGGAGGAAGATGACTGCGGAGAAGGAGGGAGAGAAAAAGAATATAGTCATGCAAGCCCACGATTTCTCGCAATCCCACGATAACACTCACTTTGAGAAAGATCGTAGGGATTGCGAGAAAGTGGTGGTCGTTCCCCCTCCCACATTTTTTCTCTCAATAGTGAGAAATCGTCGGGGTCGCCCCCACGATTTCTCACAATGTGTGAGAAAAGGGTGGGAAGTCCCCTTTATTTCAATAAAAAAGAAAACATTTTGTTTTGTTTGTATTTTGCATTTTGTATTTCTTTTTATCACAACATATTTCTCTGTGTGAAATTCGGGCTGCTCTCCCCAGGGAGAGCGCGTCGCTACACTACAGCGGCATTCTTTTTTTTTTTTTTCCTGCGTGCAGTTTTATTTGTTTTTCCTATTGAAGTGGATTTTTCTACAGAATTTTGCCAGGAACAATCCTTTTGTTGCCGTGGGTTCTTTTACGTGCGCCAAGTGCATGCTGCACACGGGACATCGGTTTATCGTCTCTTCCGAATGACTAGCGTCCAGACCACCACTCAAGGTCTAGTGGAGGGGGAGAAAATATCGACGGCTGAGTAGTGATTCGAACCAGCGCGCCCAGATTCTCTCGCTTCCTAGGCGGACGCGTTACTTCTAGGCCATCACTCCACAACAAGAACAACAACAACAACAACATTTTCTTTTGCCATTGGAGTTGGGTCCTTGTCTTTTCACAATACAAATCTAAGAGGAAAATGAGACAGAGAAAAAGAAACGAGAAATGGGGGCGGGGGGGGGATTGGGGGGGTGGGGGATGACAACGACGATCATGATGATGACAGTGGTGTTAGCGAAGACATGAACAATAGACGGCGAAGGTGATGGCACAGTATAGCGTCAGCGTCAATGTATGTGTATGTCAGTGAGTGAGTGAGTGAGTGAGTGTGTGTGTGTGTGTGTGTGTGTGTGTGTGTGTGTGTGTG
>NC_134890.1:17220567-17223067 GCF_041734735.1 Babylonia areolata
AAGATGGACATATAATGGATTGATAATGCCTGTTGTAAATGTATATAAATATTTAGGTTTGTATTTTTCAACACGTTTAAGTTTTACTTTTGCCTGTAAAAACCTGACAAGCAGAGCTAAAAGTGTATTGATAGGTGTCATGAAGAAGTTATGGTTGTTGAATAACCAGTCACTGAAACTGTTCTTGAAAATATTTGATTCTCAAATTCAACCTATGATACAATATGGTGCAGAATTATGGGGTCTTGACGCTGCTGCTATGCACTGTGATAAAGTTCATTTGTATGCTCTGAAAAAAATTCTTGGAGTGTCCCCACAAACACCTAATGATTTTATCTACGGAGAAACAAACAGATACCCGATATCTTTACAGTCTGCTACTAAATGCATTCATTATTGGTTAAAGTTGACACAGATGGATACTCATAGACTAACACATAAAGCATACAGAATGTTATTAGAACTGGATAGCAGAGGCAAGAAAAATTGGGTTTCGAATATTAGGGTGAAGCTATGAGAAAATGGATTTGGTTTTGTGTGGCTTAGCCAAGGGGTTGGGGATACTAAAGCTTTTATTCGTGTGTTTCGTGAAAGAATGATTGACAGCAGATGGCAAAACTGGAATTCACATATCCAAGGCAGTGACAGATTTGAAATTTATCGACTTATCAATAACCAACATAGTTTTCCAACTTATATGTCTATGAATGTTGACAGGCATCTGAAGCATCTAATGACCAAATTTCGATTTGGCGTTTCTGAATTGTTTGTCCATCGATATCGTTACAGACAGTCTAACATTTCTGATACTATTTGTCCGTTATGCAAAAAGTCAAAGGAAGATGAAGTCCATTTTGTGCTAGATTGTGCAGAATTGAGAGATATCAGAGAACAATTAATTCCAGAAAAATATTTCAGACAACCTTGTTTATTCAAACTCGTCTTGTTAATGTCATCTACAAACGAAAGTCTTGTTAAACAATTCACTCTTTATCTGTGTAAAGCGTTTAAACGTCGAAGTGCTTTCGTAACATCTTGAACGTTCTGTGTATCTGTACGCGACTTTCATGTTTATCCCCCTTCTAAGGGGCTATGGCCTTTATGAATAAAACATCTTCAATCTTCAGTCTTCAGTCTGTCTGTCTGTTATGACGTTTTCTTGTCTGTCTGTCTGTCTGTCTGTCTGTCTGTCCGCGAGTTCTTCTCTGCTTATCGTTCTCCGTGTTTGCTGGCCTTACATATACCACATCACACACACACACACACACACACACACACACACACACACACACACACACACACACACACACACACACACACACACACACACACACACACACACACACACACACACACACACACACACACACACACACACACACGTAACAAGCTCTGTTTCAGTGTCCAGACTTTTGCAGTTGATTGAAGTTGCTCTGTCTGCGACATTGATTTTAACAGCTTTCATTTCTGTTCTTGCTTTCACCCTGTCTGTACTCGGTACCCCTTCTCCCCCGGAGCATTGATTTTCTTCTCTTTTTTTTTTCAAACATTACAGACTGACTTCTGTCTTTTGCTCAAGACCTTGCGCTTTGTAAATGGCTTTAGTATCACGCTGCTGACTTCAAGTCCACCCCCCCCTCCCCCCCCCCCCCTTCACAGCCACTCCAACGCTCGTTCTAGAAATCCGCATTCCTTACCAAATCCAGCAGTCCCCAGGAAGCCATCGTTTCCAAGTTGCTATGAAGACCCCACCCCCACCCCCACCCCCTCAACCCCTCCCCACAAAATGGGACGTTATGCTGCCAGCAGCCATTTCATGACTCTGCAAGTAGCTGTTGTGATTCAGCTCAACGCACGACACTATCACCAAAACCACACAATTCGATGAGCTCGCGGAGTTAGTATGAGGCAGTGAAAGCGAGCGCTCCATTCTCTGTTGTCCTCGGCCAGCTAATCTTTGCTGGAAGGTATGTCGCTCCATCGTCTGTCGACAAGTCTCGAGGTCTCTCTCTCTGTGCACTGTTTGCCACCAGTTTTAACTCACTCAGTACGGCCAGTCCTCTCTTCTCCTCTACACAGACCCCTCGGATGTCCAGTGGGTGTCTGAATGACCCAACCTTTAGCTTCCGTCGTCAGAATTGTGGTATTCTTTGTCAACATTCACCTCTTCAATATAAGAGCCTTCCGCTTTCAATATTTTGATGATGGTGTATTGGGGTGAAACGCTGTTAACGTCGTCTCTTTCGCCGTTCGTATGGAGAGAGTTATTAATCTTTCCCTTTTCTCCTGCAGTTGTCTCATTCACGGCTTGGCGTTTCCTGTCTTGTTTTCGGGGGAGTCTCGATTGCGGGTACATGCCCCATCCTTCGGAGACCCCCGTTTATCAGATGATGGTTGATACGAGAGGCCGTTGGGATATCTATCCGACTTCTTCATTTCAGATAACATCATGCCATCTGATTTGATGCCAAGGATCTCTTGTGTAGGCATTTGGAAAAAC
>NC_134890.1:17245567-17250395 GCF_041734735.1 Babylonia areolata
AGTTAAACAACATCAAATATGCCTGTCTGGGTAATCGTTGCACATTCATATTCAGCAACCTTAACCAGTACTTGATACACCTTGTTGCACTATTTATAGATAGTGGATAACGTCCTAATTCGCCGTATGCAAACTTGTTTGGTACTCAGAGAGACAGAGAGACGGAGAGAGAGACAGAGAGAGAGACAGAAAGAGAGAGTGACGGGGAGAGAGGGAAGGAGGCAGGAGAGAGGTAGAGAGAGAGGGGGGGGGGGAGTTGGAGGGACAGGGGCAGAGAGGGGAGAGAAACAGAGAGAGAGAAAGAAAAAGAGAGTGACGGGGAGAGAGGAAGGGAGGGTTGGAGGGACAGGGAAAGAGAGAGAGAGAGAGACAGAGAGAGAGATAGACGGGGAGAGAGAGAGAGGGAGGCAGGAGAAAGATAGAGGAAGAGAGAGAGAGAGAGGGACGGAGGGTTTGGAGGAACAGGGAGAGAGAGGGAGAGAGATAGACAGAGACAGAGACAGAGAGAGACAGAGAGGCAGAGAGAGACAGAGATAGACGGAGAGAGAGACAGAGAGACAGAGAGAGTGTGTGAGAGAGATGGAGAGAGAGGAAGGGAGGCAGGGGGAAGGGGAGAGAGAGGGACAGAGACAGTGACACAGAGAGAAATGTATAGACAAAGAGGGGGAAAATAGAGAGTGGCATACAGAGACAGAGACAGATGGGGGAAAGAAGGAGACAGAGACAGGGGAAAAAAGGAGACAAAGAAAGACGCTGTGGTGGGTGGGGGAGTTCGAGAAGGAAAGAGAAGGAGTTAAAGATAGAGAGAGAGAGAGGCAATGAGAGTGGGTCGAAGAGAGAGGTAGAGAGTGACAGACATAGTGAGACAAACATAGGGAAACATGGAAAGGAAGCGGTAGGGAAAGGAAAGTGTGTGAGGAGAAGAAGAAGAAGAAGAAGAAGAAGAAGAAGAAGAAGAAGAAGAAGAAGAAGAAGAAGAAGAAGAAGAAGAAGATTGATTGATTGATTGATTGATTCTTTAATGGGTAAAGAATTAGGCACAGTAAAGGCCTTTTTACAATTCTGCCCATTTAACGACATAAAAAATAAAGAACGAACGACACAAAACATAAAAATAAAGAAATAAACTGAAATAAAATAAAATAATAAGAACGACGAATAAGAATAGGAACTTGAATAGTCTATTAAAGGTAACAAAGCGATGAAAAACTGGAACAATTGGTACATTACATGTACATAGGTACTTACACACACACACACACACACACACACACACACAATTATAAAACAAGCAACAAAGACATACGTACACATTCACGCCCACACACTCAAACACACACAAACACACACACGCACTTACTGTTCACACATACACATACATTCAATATTTCATTCACCATGGCATGGCAGCTAGTGGACTGAGTACAAGCAAGCATTTGCAAAAGACCGCGAGTAGGTTAATCAAATGTATCGAATAGAAATATTCTTATCTTAGTTTTAAAGAGAGATATGGCTGGAATTTGACGACATGTCTTTGGAAGCATGTTCCATTCGATGCTTCCATTAAATGAGAGACTCATCTTAAATAAATCAATTTTAGGCTTTGGGACAATAGCTCTATCTGAATTACGTTGGAACTGGAAACAAAATAACGATTTTAAATATTGTGGGCATGCGTTATGAACAATTTTATGCATAAGAATCAATGTGTTATATCTAATAAGTATATGAACAGGTAATATTTGAAGTTCTTTGTACATATTGTGCACAGATCCACCTGTGGTATTTACATGGTTAATCATCTTAATGGCACGTTTTTGTAAAGAGCAAAGTGGCTTTAATGTAGAAGGAGGACATTTACCCCAAATAATCGAGCAATAGCTGAGGCGAGACTGGATATAGGCAAAGTAAAACACACGTCTAGAATGATTATCAAGAAAGTGTTTGATCTGTGATAATTGGAATACACTAGATGATACTTGTTTTATGAGGCAATGAATATGTTCCTGCCACGAAAGATTTTGATCAATAGTAATGCCTAATAGTATATGCTTAGTAACTTGTTTGATAGTATTGTCTTTATATTTTATGTTAAGTTGTGCGTCTTTTATGTTCTGTCTTTTCTGACGAGGACAAATTAACATGCATTCTGTCTTTTCAGGGTGCACGACCATATCATTAGCATCACACCAGTTTTCGACAGATTTCATGTTGGCATTCAGGTGATAACTAATTTCGTCAACATTGTGACTAGCATATTGTATTGATGTATCATCAGCAAATAAATCACAGATTGCATGTTGAATTGATAAAGGTAGATCGTTGATATACAAGGAAAATAAGAGAGGGCCTAGAATTGACCCCTGCGGTACTCCTCTTGGAACATGCCTTTTGGAAGAAATAAAGCCACGTGAATAGACAGCCTGAATACGGTTTTCTAGGTAAGATCTGAGAAACAATAAGCAGTTATCGTCAATACCATAACATTTCAATTTGTGAAGCAATATTTCGTGATTGATTAAGTCAAACGCTTTTGTAAAATCAAGGAATATCACTCCAACCACCTTGCTTTTATTAATATCACGCAGCCATGCATCAGTTATTCTACATAAAGCGGTTTCACAAGAATGGTGCTGTCTAAATCCTGATTGATTGGTATGTAGAAGCTGATATTTTTCAATAAAGAATGTAAGACAAAGGTGTACATGACGTTCTAGAACTTTTGAGACAGAAGACAACAATGAGATTGGTCTGTAATTATTGACATCATTAACATCACCTTTTTTATGCAGGGGAATAACCTTTGCATATTTAAACTCTTTTGGAAAATGATTTTTGGATAGACAAAGATTGAAGAGATAAGTAAGAGAATCGGCAATATAAGGTGCAGATAGTTTTAATATTTTTGGACAAATGCCATCGAAGCCACACGAGTTTTTATTTTTTAGCGATACTAAATAAGATAAGACTTCATGAATAGACATTAATGGAACAGAAAACTTTGTTTTTATATCTTTATTATGACAGAAGTTTTCTAAGATGCTGAAATCAAAAGAAGTGTGTGCACTGTCATTTGCGATTAATTTGTTTCCAATGTCAGCAAAGTGATTGTTCAGTGTATCAACAGGAATGAGACATTCCGCATTTGAATTGTTTGGTTTGGTGAGTTGGTGTATAGCCTTCCATATGGAGGCTGTGTTGCTTTTGTCTTCGATTAGCTTACGAAAGAAAATCCGTTTAGACTTTCTGATCATGTATTTGACAATATTACGTTTCTTCTGGTATTCTTCGAATGGACCGATTATCTTTTGATGGTCTCTGTCATCCATTGCTTGAAAGATATCTTGCGTAAGCCAACTCGGAAGAATTTCCGACTTGACTCGTCTCTGAATTAAAGGGATATGTTTATCAACAACATGCAGTAACGTTGCAGTCCAAAAGGAAAGGGCTTCGTCTGGATTAGTAAAGCTATAAATGTTAGTGAAAGGTGCAGAAATGAGGTCTGATTGAAAGGCGTCCAGATTAAAATGTTTAAATGACCGAAATGTGACAACAGTATGACCTGTTTTGGGTATTTTGAAACCCTTTTTTCCCATGTAATGCAGACGGCATTGTGGTCACTTACGCCAACATTCGGCACACAAATTTCTCGAACTGATGTTAGATTGGATGTATAAATATGATCCAAGAGCGTTCTAGTTTTTTGTGTAACTCTGGTGGGGGAATCAATACACTGATGGAGATTGTAAGACGTATAGATGTTGTTCCATCGGCTATGACGCTGAAAAAGATCTAAATTAAAGTCACCCAAAATTAATACTTCTTTTTTTGAAAGCCAGGCGCTGTCCATCATTTCACAAAAATCGTCATACCACTTGGAAAAACTCTTAGGATGTCTGTACAAAAATGCTATAAGGAGCGAATCTGTTGATTTATTTTGGGATTGAACTTCAAGCCACAGTGATTCAACATCTGGATGATGTAGGTCATTACGAATTCTGTACGGAACGTTATTTTGAATATAAATGACGATACCACTTTCTTTAGATTTTTGAGGATTTTTCCGAACAATATTGTAACCAGGAATAGAAATAGATTTGTCATTAATGTGAATGTTCGTCCATGATTCAGAAAAGCCAAAGATATGGAATGGTTTATCATTATTATATATCATCTTCGATACGTCTGTCATTTTATTGACCAAATGACATATGTTTAAGTGACCTACTCGCAGTCCTTCAGAAACAGGCAGTTCGAGACATTAGCAGGGCTTGACATTAGTGCATAATAAAAATACTACCTAGATTTTCGAAATGCAGTTCTAGTAAGGGAAAGTGCTGAATAATTCAAGCTGAGAGAGAGAGAGAGAGAGAGAGAGAGAGAGAGAGAGAGAGAGAGAGAGAGAGAGAGAGAGAGAGAGAGAGAGAGAGAGAGAGAGAGAGAGAGAGAGAGAGAGAGAGAGAGAGAGAGCTTGTATGTCTGCGTTGATTTGACGCCAAGGCAAGTCTCTGGGAACGTCAACGATGCAAACTGAAACATCCATGGCGATGACAGCTTGCAGAAGAAGAAGAAGAAGAAGAAGAAGAAGGAGGAGGTTCAGACAGACAGACAGAGACAGAGAGAGACAGAGAGAGAGAGAGAGAGAGAGAGAGTCCCACGTGTTTCCATGTTCCCCGTTGTTGGAAGCATTAAGCCATCAATGTGCTTCGAAGTTCACGGCCCTCAACACGCCCCATCGTCTTGTCCTCTCCTTTGAGGTCTCTCTCCACTGTTTCCCCCCCAGTTCATCTTGGATTGTCCCTCGCTTTGTCCGTCCTGCAGTTTGTCC
>NC_134890.1:17250495-17257995 GCF_041734735.1 Babylonia areolata
TATTATTTTTTTCTGTCAGCTGTTTTGGATGCATACGAAGAAAATTATATATAAATATATATATATATATATATATATTATATATATATAAAATAGAGGGGAGAGAGAGAGAGGGAAGAGAGAAGGGAGATGGGGAGCGTGAGGGGGTGTGAGGCAGGGGGCGAGTGGGGTTGAGAAAGAGGGTCATTGCGATTTTTCCTGTATTTGTTTTATTGTTTTTTTTGTTTTTTTCATGTAAACCCCTTGAGCTCTTAGGAGAAAGGGGACGCTATATCTATCTATCTATTATCTATCTATCTATCTATCTCCTCTCTCTCTCTCTCTCTATATAATATATTATATATATATATATATAGAGAGAGAGAGAGAGAGAGAGAGAGAGAGAGAGAGAGAGTGGGGAGGGGGAGGGGGGGGAGGCAGGGGGCGAGTGGGGTTGAGAAAGAGTGGTCATGCGATATTCCTGTAGTTTGTTTTTATTGTGTTTTTTTTTCTTTCATGTAAACACCTTGAGCTCTTAGGGAGAAATGGGACGCTATATCTATCTATCTATCTATCTATCTATCTATCTATCTATCTATATATATATATATATATATATATATATATATATATATATATATATGTACATTAGTAGTAGCAGCAGTTGTCGTTGTCGTCGAAGTCGTCGTCGTCGTAGTAGTAGTAGTATGGAAAAAAAACATGTGACATGGTACAGTCTGGAACCCCCTAGAGATTGGTACTGTCGGCTGTCCTCTCCTGGCCAACGTTTGGTCGATTTTCCTGATAGTACAAACTGGGAAAAGTTCTTATAAAAAAACACACAAAAAAACTCAGCAATCATCTATCGAGCACAAAAAACTCAGCAATCATCTATCGAGCAGAAAAACAAAACAAAACGAACTTAGTTGTCAGTGCAAGATACTGCAGGCAAAACCAAAAGCCAGTCAGCTACTGAGAATATGGAAAACTTGAGAGCAGCAGCTTTGTGAATACGGAATGCTTACAGCATAACATTACATTAATAACCGGGGTGGTTGTTTCTCACGTTTAAGAGGCAGTGACAGCGACTGTCGCTAAATGGTAACTTCGCATTATTTTTTAAACTTCATCGTGGCGTTTTCTGTGCTGATAACTGTGCAGTTATGTAAAGAGAAGGATATTCCTAGCCAGTCAATCAGGCATGTGCTAGACGTTTGGACCACATGAGAACATTTGTTGAACAGTGACTGTTTTCTTTTGCAATATACTCATGTGGTTTGCCATGTCCGATACTGTTTTCATGCATGGCGCAATAGCAGTCAACTATTATTGGTGTTATGTGTGTATTGTATCAATGTATTACAACTGTGTAAAAAAAAAAACCAAAAAACTAAGTATATATATATATATATATATATATATATATATATATATATATATATACATATATATATATATATATATATATATATATATATATATATATATATAATATAACACACACACATAGAGAGAGAGAGAGAGAGAGAGAGAGAGAGGGGAGGGGAAAGGGGGAGAAGAAGGGGAGAGAGAGAGGGGGAAAAGGGGGGAAGGGGAAGGAAAAAAATTTTCCTGTAAGCCTTCTAGAAGAAGCGTTTTTAAAAGGAAAAAATTTTTTGTTTTTTTAAAAAAACAGTTTTAAAGACATGCAAAACCCCCAAAATTTTTGTTTAAAAATTTTGGGGGGGTTAGAGGAAAAATTTCCGACTTGACATCAGAGTCTCCATAAACCCTGAAAAACCGCCCCAAAGGGGGGGAACGGCTGCACAGCTGCGGGGAACAAAGGGAAAAGATAGCGTATTACGTGAAATTGGGAAAACTCCATGTTAAAAGACACCCGGTTTGGAGAGAAAAAACAAAAGGTTTGGTTATAAACCGCAACCAACAGAAAAACCCCCAATAACGGCCCCCCAGCCCCGTCAGGAAAATGCGACTTACACCCCCCTGGGCAAACACATACAGAAAACCGACTTCTACAAGGGAAATGGACATGGCAAAAGGCCCGGGATCAAACCCCACGAAAACAGTTTTCCCAAATAAAAACATTGGAAGTCATCGCAACGTGACTTTGGGAAACCCAAAAGACAGATGCCCCAAGCCCAAAAAAAAGAGGCAGACCCAGAAGGGGGTTGGGGGAAAATATAACTGTCAAAAAGAGCTTTGGGAGTTCCTTTGCCACCAAATGATCGTTTCCTCGGGCCCAAAAAGGTTTGGGGCCAGCCCCCCAGTCCACTGCATCATTTCGGGTACCAGCCAAAAGTGACGGGCGGCCAGTGGCCACCCTTTTTAAAATTTGCATTGCACACAGCCCACGGGGTCCAACTACCGTTCCCCCTTCACCTCTACACAAACCCCCGTCAAAAACCCAAAAACCCCAAAAATCCCATCAACACATTTGCCCCAGCATGGGGGGAACGTCAACTACGGGGAGTCCGGGGCACACCGTCATCGGATGGAAAACCCAAAAAGGGGAAAACCACAACCAGCAAAAGTCACAAAAAACATCCCAGCCCAAGCTGTTACGCAGAGGGTCTTCCCCAACAAACATCTTTGAAGAGCTCCTCAACTGATAAACCCCCCCGTTCGGATTTTACGGCGTGTCGGGTATCAATTCTTCCAAGCAGAGGGAAAACAAGCAGAAAACCCCTCCTTTTTTTCTCCCCCTCCATGGAGGCACCCCGGGCCAAGGCAGCCCAAAAGGGACTACAGTTCCACTGGCCTGTAAACTTTTGCACACCCCCAAAGGAAACAAAAGACGCCCCTTAGAGGCAGCCATTTTCAGCCCGGGCCTCAACCAAACAGACATTACGAAGAGGGCCTCCACCGGGGCGGCCATTTTGGGGGAGAGGGGAACTAAAACCAGACCCTCCCAAAGACGGGCCTCCCACCAGGGGGGCCCCACTATGGAAAAACGGAACCCCCAAACCCCAACAAACCCATCACGAAAAAGGGGGGGGGCCTCCCCAGACGGGTCGTTACAACAAAGTGGGCACAATAAACAATCCAACCCCCCCCGGGAAACCCCACTACACAAAACTACAACCTGCCTGAAACTTCCCACGGGCATTCCCCCCAGACAAGCAGCCCAACCAAAACCTCCCAGACAGAAAGGGAAGCCCCTGTGCAGACATCCCCCGTCCGGGCAGCCCCTTTTCAGGGGGGTCACCCCCACAGGAAAGCCAACACGGGGGAACCCCCCTTGGGCAGGGAGGCGTTCCTGACCGCCCCCCGCACCAAAACAACATGGAGGGGACCACAAAAGACCCAGGACACGAGTAGGTCAAGCCAAATTTGTTTTTTTTAAACCAGTGCCCAACACGTACCTCTTTGGCACATTTAAAGGGACAAGGATGGGACACGGGCCCAACGCCCAAACAAAAACTTTCAAATTTTTTGGAAAGTTAAAATTACGTTCGTTTCTTAAACTTGAAAATTTAGTTGCCAACTTTAAATTTCTGACTTTATAAAGTAGGTAAACCCTTTTTATGTTTCTGTGCGGTGGAATTTTTTAACCCTTTTTTGATTCTAAAAAATCCATTTCGAGGGAATTATTGCTTTTTCCCAAATGACCTGCTGAAAATTTTTTCCCAGCGGGCAGACCTTCAGGGGGCTGGTTGAAAATAGTTTAAAAAAATCTTTAACGCCTTTCATGTCTCAAAAAAACCTGCAAAAAACAATAAAATTTTTTCCCAAAAGTTTTAAAAATTCTTTTTTTGGGAACTGCGAAATTTTATGTACTTTTGTATATGGCCCCTTAAAAAAGCCCCCTTTTACATTTAACGAACACAAACCCGGCCCCTTAAACCCCGTTTTTTAAACTTTAATTTGGGAGGAATTCCCTCATTGATTTTCCCCCCCGAGGGGAAAAAGAAAACTTTTTGGGTCAGGGGGCGATCAAAATTGCAAAAACGGAAATTTGGGAAACCTTTTGATGGGTTGGGTTGACGTTTGGAACCCCTCTAGTTTCACAGTTCAGAACACCAACAGTCCAAGACAAATTTTAAAAAAACCATTTGGCAAGTTTTAAATTGATTTTTTCAGTTTTAAATTTTTTTCCTTTTTAAACGGGTATCGGAATTTATGCATTTGGGAAAGTTAACCTTTTTTGGGAGCCCCAAGGGGAACAGTGTTATTAAATTAGCTTTATGTCTCTGATTTTTTCTATTAAATTCCCCCCCTTTTTAAAATTTGGGCCGCCGAGTTGAACCCCGTAAACAGCCTATCTGTCTCACCCTTTGCCTTGAAAACCAAATTAAACTACTTTGGGGAAACCCCAGAAGGAAATTCAAGACCAAACACAAAAAAAACTAATTTAAAAGGGACTAAACGAAAAGAAGGGAAAAATATGGGAAAAACATAAAATGATCAATCACAAAAAAAAATTTCCCCCCAACTGTTTTTTCCCAAAATAAAAAATGCCCTATGGAGAAAACCCTTGAAAACTTTAAACAAAGGTTTTTGTTTCTGCAGGGGGGGAAGTGCAGGGAAAAAAGGTTCGTTTCGGTACCCCCAGCCCCTTCGGAAATTGGGGAAAGACAAATTTTTCCCGTCAGAAGAAAACCAAAAGCCCCAAAGGGGGCCCCTAAAAAAAGGTACAATAAGTCGGGTCACAATCTGGACAAAACGTACATTTTGAAAATCTTAGGTCCCTTTTAAACAAGACTTTAAAAAGGGAAAAACGTCAAATTCATAAAAAGTAAAATTCCGGGGCAGTCTCCTAATTAATAAGAAAAACCCAACTTAATTTTTTGGGAAAACCGATTGGGAAAGCGCAAGAAACAAAAAAAGGCCCCCCAACCCAACATAAACTAATGTTGGAAAAAGCATTTTGGAAAAGTTTTCGGACAAAGGGAAAGCAAACCCCTTTTCCACATGCCCGGTAACGAACAAAAAAGGGAACAGAAAAAAGGGTTTGTCCCAAATCCTGGGTTGACATCCCCAAAAAAAAAAGTACGAGTGCAATTAGAAACATTAAGCTTCAAAAGCACGGGGTTTTGTGAAATCTGTGGAAAATTTTTAAATAGCTAAAACTTTTTTTCCCCTTTTTTTTAAAAAATTTTTTTAACAAACTGTACAACCCGGTTTTTTCCCCCCTTTGGGTTGGTCCCAAAACAATTTTTAATTTACCATTTTAAAAAAAGGAGACAAAAACCAAATCCAGAAAACTACAGAGGCAAAAGCTTTACTTAGTGTTGTGGGAAGGGGTATTTCCCGGCCATTTTGAAACAAAAGTTTGGGCCCAAAGGGGCAAAAAATGAAAGCAAAAAAAAGTAAAAAAACATTCGGTTTTTCCCGTAAAAACTATTCGACAATTGACCATTTTTTTTACCTTGCCCACAAAAATTTAAAAAAAAAAAATTTAAAAACAGTAAAAGAGGGGGGGAAAAGGTATATCCCCCCTTTCCCGTAAAACTACCGCAAAGCTTTTGAAAACTGTTGACCGAAAAAAATTGTGGTTGAAACTAGAAAATGAAAAAGAGCATCCTTAAAAAAAATTTTAAAACATGTTAAAGGCCTTGTACATTTCTGTTAAGCCTGTTGGTGGGGTGGGGAAAAAATGACCGTTTTTTTTTCAATTGCCCAAAAAGGGGGTTAAACAATTTTGTCCCCTCAGCCCAATAATCTTTTCCCCTTCTGATATCTGAATTTTGCAGTTTTTGTGAACAGTGGGGAAAAATTTGGTAGATTAAAAACCCGGTCTGATAAAATTTTTTCGTTGTTATTTGCAGATAAAACGTTTCTGTTTGTCGTCAACCGGGGGGGCTGCAAAAAAAAATTTAAATTTAATTTTAGAAAAGCCCTTAAAGGGGAACGGGATTTTAACGGGGAATTTGGATAAAACCCAAAAAATGATTTTTGGGAAAGGGGGGGTTATCCCTTAAAACTTTAGAAAAAGGGGAAACATATGGGGGAAACCCAAAAATTTGAAAAAACAAAAACAAGTAAAAATTACTTGGGGTTTCACACTCACTACTAAGCTTTCAAAAAAACTTTGTTTGTGAGGAATTTGAAAGTAAGGGCAAAAAATAAAAATATTTGACTTTCTAAAAAAATTGGGGGCACTTGGAAATTTTAAAATACAAAGGTATTTTTTTCCCAGTTTTTCGATGCCCCAAAAAAACCCAAAAAGGGTTACTGTACACAGGGGAAAAGTTTAGGGGGTTTTATTTAAAAAAGTAGACGTCATTAAATCCGGCGCAATTTTTTTCCCTGCAAAAGTTTTACCGGGGTATAAAACCCAAAAACCCCAAAATTTTTGGGTATCCGGGAAAAACCCCGGTCAAATTACCCTTTCTTTATTGCCCCGGGACGTACTTTGTTTTCGCTCTGGTTAAAAACTGACCAGGGATGCCACTTTCCCCGATTTCCGAAACGGCCCTGAATCGATGCGGGAAAAATTCTCTAGCCCAAAATGAAAAAGATGCCAAAAAATTGGCTTGGAAAAATTTAAAACCTTTTTTTGAGAGGGTTGGGTTTTTTTCCCCCTGATTATGGATAACCGGGTCCTAAAAATAAATTCCCTTTTTAAAAATCTCTTAAACAAAAACTGAAAGAAAAATTTAAAAAAAGGAAACGGGTTTTTCCCCAAAAATTTTTATTTATGACGTTTTTTCTATTTATCAAACTTTTTAAAACAGATTTTTTCATTCAGAATTTTTTATTTGGGCCCAATATCCCCTTATAAAAAGTTTCAGAGTACCTTGTTTAAGATTGCGACTTGGTTTTAAAACGACCTTGGTAAAATAAAGATTCCAGAAAGGGGTTTGGGTAAACCGTTTTTTCCGGTTTTTTTTTTTGCCCCGGGCCCCCTGGAAATAAATTTCCCCTTTTCCCTTTTTGTTTTGCCCTAAATACGGTCATTTTCCTCCAGAAAAATATTTTCCCAAAGGTTCATAAATATAAATGACAATAAAATTGTTTCCTTTTTTTAAAAACCCCATTTTTAACCCCCCCAAAAAGAAATCTTGCTATGTACACTTATCAAGCCTTAAAAAAAGGGGACGAAAATTTTCACAATGAATGAATTAGTTAACTATAAACACGATTTAAGGGCCGGGAAAAAGGGTATGTATTTTTTTCATTTTTATGTTATCGGCCCCCAATTCACCAAAAAATACACCTTTTTTTTTTTTTTTTTTTGTGTGTGTTTTGGGGGTGGTTGTGGGTGTGTTTTTGGGTGTGTGTGGTGTGTGTGTGTGTGAGTTTTGGGGTTTTTGGGGTGTGTGGGTGTGTGTGTGTGTTTTGTGTGTGAAGAGCGATTTGAAAATTTCCCCCATTGTATCCCCCACCCCTTTGTGTATGGGGCCCGGTGGCCTTCACAATTAAACTGTGTCAGTGTCAGTCTCTCTCTCTCTTTCTCTCTCTCTCTCTCTCTCTCTCTCTCTCTCTCTCTCTCTATATATATATATTATATATATATATATATATATATATAAGTGTCTGTCTCTCTCCCTCTCTCTACTTGTCTTCAAAAAATAAATT
>NC_134890.1:17265495-17267995 GCF_041734735.1 Babylonia areolata
TGCCACAGGTCATTGTAAAGGACACAATTGTTTATAAAATGGTTTTCATCTTCGATTACATTACAACGTTTACATGCGTAATTTGAATTACATTTGAATGTTCTTCTAAAAAATGATCCATTTATTGGGAGCAAACCAAGCCGTAATTTTACTAAACAGTCCCTAAAACACTTTTTATCCACATATTCAAAATATTGCTCACACTGAAAACCAGTTTTAAACAGTCTGTAGTTATGATATATATCTTTAGACATTACTGACTCGTCCCACTCCTGCATAAATATATCTTTCATTCTTTGCTTAAATAATGACAAAAAATGTTTGCTCACAACCAACGCCTTGTTGCAACCAGACATATCCAAACCCAAGTCTAAATAAAGTATTTTTTTTACTAAAGACACCCAGCATTTTTTTCCCCTTTCGTCTAAGTTAAACAACATCAAATATGCCTGCACATTCATATTCAGCAACCTTAACCAGTACTTGATACACCTTGTTGCACAATTTATAGATAGTGGATAACGTCCTAATTCGCCGTATGCAAACTTGTTTGGTACTCAGAGAGACAGAGAGACGGAGAGAGAGACAGAGAGAGAGACAGAAAGAGAGAGTGACGGGGAGAGAGGGAAGGAGGCAGGAGAGAGGTAGAGAGAGAGAGGGGGGGAGTTGGAGGGACAGGGGCAGAGAGGGGAGAGAAACAGAGAGAGAGAGAGAAAAAGAGAGTGACGGGGAGAGAGGAAGGGAGGGTTGGAGGGACAGGGAAAGAGAGAGAGAGAGACAGAGAGAGAGATAGACGGGGAGAGAGAGAGAGGGAGGCAGGAGAAAGATAGAGGAAGAGAGAGAGAGAGAGGGACGGAGGGTTTGGAGGAACAGGGAGAGAGAGGGAGAGAGATAGACAGAGACAGAGACAGAGAGGCAGAGAGAGACAGAGATAGACGGAGAGAGAGACAGAGAGACAGAGAGAGTGTGTGAGAGAGATGGAGAGAGAGGAAGGGAGGCAGGGGGAAGGGGAGAGAGAGGGACAGAGACAGTGACACAGAGAGAAATGTATAGACAAAGAGGGGGAAAATAGAGAGTGGCATACAGAGACAGAGACAGATGGGGGAAAGAAGGAGACAGAGACAGGGGAAAAAAGGAGACAAAGAAAGACGCTGTGGTGGGTGGGGGAGTTCGAGAAGGAAAGAGAAGGAGTTAAAGATAGATAGAGAGAGAGAGAGAGAGGCAATGAGAGTGGGTCGAAGAGAGAGGTAGAGAGTGACAGACATAGTGAGACAAACATAGGGAAACATGGAAAGGAAGCGGTAGGGAAAGGAAAGTGTGTGAGGAGAAGAAGAAGAAGAAGAAGAAGAAGAAGAAGAAGAAGAAGAAGAAGAAGAAGAAGAAGAAGAAGAAGAAGAAGAAGAAGAAGAAGAAGGTTCAGACAGACAGACAGAGAGTCAGAGAGAGAGAGAGAGAGAGAGAGAGAGAGAGTCCCACTTGTTTCCATGTTCCCCGTTGTTGGAAGCATTAAGCCATCAATGTGCTTCGAAGTTCACGGCCCTCAACACTCCCCATCGTCTTGTCCTCTCCTTTGAGGTCTCTCTCCACTGTTTTCCCCACAGTTCATCTTGGATAGTCCTTCGTTTTGTCCGTCCTGCAGTTTGTCCGTCCAGCTCACAGCCTGGAGCAACGGATATAGGCTTCCGTTTGTAGAATGAGGATCGTTGAAACGGGAGGCCGATAGAATCTCTTTCTGAAACCTTCGTTCGAAATAAAACCACGCCATCTGCTGCCATGTCTGTGATGTTGATGTGACTTCAACATCTTTCAGAGGTATGATCTATCGAAACTGTGGAATACTTCGTGAAGGATATCCAGCTGACAGCTAGGAGTATCTGCTATTCTTCATGCTATATTTACGATTGTGTGCTGCTTTGACGTGTGTGTGCGTGTACGCGTGTGCTTGTGTATTGTGTGTGTGTGTGTGGGGGGGGGGGGGGGGGGGGGGGGGGGGGTAATTTTCAATAATGTATTGGTATCTTGTGTTCAATTTTTCCTTTTTGATATTTACATATGCGTTCTATTTGTAAACGCCTGGGGCTTATTTTCAAGATTAGGCGTAGATGCTCATAATAATATATTATACCCTATGATCTGTTTCAGAGTGATGATAATTATGTTCTGTCCATGATCCTATGGGGCGGAGATCTGACTATTCTTCTCGCCGTTCGCTAGTGGTCCACTGTGTCACGCATTGTGTAAAGAAAGGACTGGCAGTAAGCACACTTACTTGTCAGGACAATGCTGCACGCAAATACGGATCAGACGAATGAATGTGCTCCACATGCTTTCGGGATTTATTTTCCACGAATGTAGTCGGGACTAAGATAATAATGGGTGACGACGTTGATGATAATTATTGATTCTTCGGCCAGAGACCAAACTCTAGGCGCTTTACAAACACAGAGTCATTTACATGACAGGCTGCCTGACCTGGAGAGAGCTGACTGACAACTGCCAT
>NC_134890.1:17277995-17292995 GCF_041734735.1 Babylonia areolata
ACCATTTGTGACAGCAAAAGGAGCAGATGTTTCGCCATTGTCCTGGACTCGAGCCTGCATGCCTTCATGGAATTGGCTGACCAAGGAAATAAATTTCCGAGGGCATCCGTACTTGGCCATGATCTTCCACAGTCCCTCTCTACTCACGGTGCCGAAGGCCTTAGTGAGGTCGACATAGGTGGAGAACAGGTCAGCATTTTGCTCCTGACATTCCTCTTGCAGCTGCCTTGCAGCAAACACCATGTCGGTGGTTCCGCGCTCTTTCCGGAATCCACATTGGCTCTCAGGCAAATGACCTTGGTCAAGGTGTGCTGTGAGGCGGTTTAGTGGGATCCTGGCAAGTATCTTGCCTGCGATGGAGAGCAAGGAAATGCCCCGATGGTTATCACAGGCTTGCCGGTTCCCCTTTCGCTTGTACAAGTGAATGATAGATGCATCTTTGAAATCCTGGAGGATCGTCTCTTCTTTCCACATGAGTGAGTACAGCTGATGGAGCTTCTCAGTCAGCACAGTGCCTCCATCCTTGTAGACCTCTGCTGGTATGGAGTCTGAGCCAGGTGCTTTGCCACTGTATAGCAGACGGATTGCTTTCTGGGTCTCAAGAGGTGTTGGCGGATCGTCCAGTGCTTCGTTGATGGGGACTTGTGGGAGACGGTCTATGTCGTTCCTCTACTCCCACTCTCCCCCCTCTCTCCATAAGTAAACACCTTTCACTTGAGTGAATTATGAGGGTAGGACTGGGACTAAAGGCAGAAGGTGTGAAGGGGGCATTAGGGGTCGGGGATGTTGAGGAAGGGGAGGGAAAAGGGGACGTTAGGGGACGGTGATGTTTAGGAAGGGACAGAAAAATGTGACTTTAGATGACATAGACGGGGATATTCAGGAAGGGAGAGGAAAGTGGACGTTAGAGGACGGGTATGTTCGGGAAGGGGAGGGAAAAGGGGACGTTAGAGGACGGGGATGTTGAGGAAGGGAGAGAAAAGGGGGAAGTTAGGGGATGGGGATGTTGGGGAAGGGGAGAGGCGGACGTAAGGGGTTGGGGAAATCTTTCTCGTCATCACCATACAACAACACAATCCATGGTTGGTCATTCCTCTGCCCACGCCAACAGGCTGGGTGGATCATTGACATTCCTAGCGCCGCGAGCGCTTTCCTTTCTTATTAACAACTCATCAGATTTACATCTGCCACGGCCAGGTCACAGACCTTGTTAAGTCAGTTGCTGTTTCTGGTTCTCTCTCTCTCTCTCTCTCTCTCTCTCTCTCTCTCTCTGTCTCTCTCTCTCTGTCTGTCTCTCTCTCTCTCTCTCTCTCTCTCCATTCCTACACACACACACACACACACACACACACACACACACACACACACACACACACACACACGTACATACACGCACACATACACATAGACCCCTCCTCCCCTCAACCTCCCCACATTTCACCACTCGAATAGTACCATTGTTCCTAATGCTGCTGTCACTATCTCAACCATCCCAATATGTTTTCAGTGTTAGTATGTCTTCAATGGAAAGCAGAAATCAGTCATTGACCTTCCGAGTTCTGTCACTGGTTTCCTTTTGGTTTCCTTTTTTTCCCCCAGATACACATGACAGATTGACATATCTCCACGGATGCGCGGGTCATTTGCTGCGGTGTTACGTGCGAAGTCAATGAAAGCGTTAACTCTCTCCACACGAACGGCGAAAGAGACGACGTTAACAGCGTTTCACCCCAATTATCACCATCAAAATATTGCAAGCGGAAGGCTCCTTTACTGAAGAGGTGAATGTTGACAAACAATACCACAATTCTGACGACGGAAGCTAAAGGTTGGGTCATTCAGACACCCACTGGACACCCGAGGGGTCTGTGTAGAGGAGAAGAGAGGACTGGCCGTACTGAGTGAGTTAAGGGCTGGACATAGGGTGTGGAGGAGGAGGGGTTTCTTCCTGGTCGGTGTGATTCAGTTATTTCAGTTCAGGGAGAGGAACGGCGGTGCAAAATGATATAAATAGACAGTGAAGTATGCAGGCAGTCGTTAGCAGACGGCCAGACAACAGCGATAGACATGATAGGTGCAAATAAAGATGCCAAAAAAGTGTTAGGCTATGAAGACAGAAAGATTAAGCGTAGAGATAGGGTTGTTCAGATAATTTTCTGTGTCTGCGTCTTTATCTGTCTCCTTTTCTTTTTTCGCTTGTCTCCTCGTCTTCGGCTGTATCTGCTACAATTCTAAAAAAAAAAAAAAAAAAAAAAAAAAAAAAAAAAAAAAAAAAAAAATTATATATACATATATATATATAATTTTTTTTTTTAAAAAGCCCGTTATTTGAAGCCATTCAGCGGATGGAGGACGCCGACTGAAGGCAAAAACGTTCTTGAATTTCTCTTTTGGCTCTTGTTGAATCACACCCAGACAGAGGAAATGTCTACTCAAGTCTTTATTTCCATATTAACACTTGCACAATGTATCAGTGGAGATCACGTTTTACAGTACCACTGTACCGTTGGAGACAAATGTGTCTTCTGATGTCTCCTTGAATCTCGGCATATATTACCTTTGAAGAGATCCCTAAAAAAGTATATATATATATATTTTTTTTTTTTTCTCATTCGGATATTTTCTTTCCTTATTCGACTATCTGCCCTCCATGTCTCTTTTTTGATTGTTTGTTTGTTTGTTTTAGTTTAGTTATAGGATAGTGCAATTACTCATGTTTATTTTGCTTATTCACTTTATTCCATGACGGGTTGATGTCTGATACATACTAGACAGTAGGCTCTCAAGGCATGACCAACAGGGTGAGTAAATGCATTGGTTAGGCACATATGTGATCTTCCCCTCCCCCCCCCCCCCCTTTTTTTTTTTTTTTGGTTGTTGTTGTTGTTGTTGTTGTTGTTGTTTATAGTTTAGTGCAATTACTCCTATGTTTATTTTGCTTATTCACTTTATTTCATGATAGGTCACTGTTTGATACATACTAGAGTAGCATAGGTTAGCCACCTATGTGATCTTTCCCCTTTTTCAAGAAGATGCGGTGTAACGTATGTGGATCACACCGCACGCATTTGCACCTCCTTGAAACTGACACAATAAATCTGGCTGAATCACATCCAGACCGGCAGGAGAACTGTCGACTGGTAATCCTGTAGGATTGAAGACGTTTATTTCCAGCACACTATTAACACTTTCACTCTGTAGCGGTGGAGACATGACCTTTAGACTCGTTTCACATTGGATCTCTCTCTCTCTCTCTCTCTCTCTCTCTCTCTCTCTCAAGTACTAAAATATATCCTTTATGTCAATAAAGAATAAATGTCTTGTCTTATGTCTGTCTTTCTGTCTCTGTCTCTCCCTATCTCTCTGTCTCTCTGTCCCCGTCTGTGTGTGTGTGTGTGTGTGTGTTTCCAAATATGCACACACACACACACACACACACACACACACACACACACACACACACACACACACACACACACACGGCATACACCCACAAACATGTCAACAGACAACACGCACATTGACACTTATGCGCGCGTATGCATGCACGCACGCACGCACGCTAATATGTACACATATACAAACAGACACAGACACACATAGCCAGACAGACACTCGCGTGAGCATTCCAGAATCAAACAGACACATAGCAAGAACCCCCCCCCCCCCACCCCCACCCCCACCCCCAAAAAAAAGGAAAAAAGAAAAGAAAAGGAAATGAGAGGCAGACAGAGGCAGAAAGAAGTATCCATCCGTGCAATCGCAACGTTTTAACTTTTTTTGGAGGTGAGTGGGGGTGGTGGAGAAGGGGGGTTGGGCAGAGGGGGGGGGGGGGGGGGGGGGGGTGATGGGGGGGGCAAGTAAGAAGTCGAGGAAGTTTCCACAAAGTCACCATTTTCCTAATGGAATCCTATACATCACAAGAGGCCTAAGTCTGTCCCCGCATTTTTTTTTTTTTTTTTTTTTTTTTTTTGAAGCAGCTGCAGTCAGTTTCTGCAGTAGTATGAGCACATGGTGGCTGGCTCCGCGTCACCCAGGGAGGTGGTAGGGGGTGTGGGGGGCGGAGCGGGCGTGGGGGGATGACAACTCCCAACCTCCCCAACCCACCTCCCTACCCCCCCCCCTCCTCCTCACCCCCCTCCCTACCCCCAACAAACCCAGAAAGTTTTATGACCGTGTGGTCACAGACATGTCTCTGTACCGTGCCGGTGTGCGAACGCAGCAGCAAGGGGCCCAAAAAATTCCCCACCCCCACCCTCCCTTGCCCCCTTGCCCCCTTCTTTTTTTTTAATTCAGGTTTCACGGAAACTTACAAGTGCACTCTCACACCAGCTCTAAAAGCTGTGTGAATCAACTTATGGCCAAGGCAGGGCAAGGCAAGGCAAGGCAAGGTTAGACTGGGGAAAACAGGACAAGTTTGGACAAGGCCTGGCAAGGCAAGACAAAAAAAGGCAAAAAAAGTTAGGGCAAGACAAGGCAAGGCAATGCAAAAAAGGCAAAAACGTTCGGGCAAGAGAAGACAAGGCAGGGCAAAGCAGGGCAAGCAAGGCAAGACAAGGCAAATCGAGGCAAAGCAGGGCAAGCCAAAGCAAGACAAAGCAAGGCAAGACAAGACAAGGCAAGGGAAGACAAGGCAATACAAGACAAGAAGAAGAACTTCCGGTTGGCTTCTGATGTCGGCAAGTCAGACATTGTTTGCTCCCATCTATTTCTTAAATGGTAAGAGTTTGTTCGTGTGTAGGAAGTTCGAAATGTGACCAAGAATTGTGTGTGCTTTTGTGGGAAAAGATTCCAACATCTGTCATGGAAAGCAACATTGTGAGAGATTATTCATCTGGTGATACACGTGGTAAGCTAGGCCGGTGCTCATGCTAGACTTTGGAACTATGGCGGCGGCCCCGCCTGCCCCGCCTGTGGAGCCAGTGTTCGTGACGGCTCGCGCGCTGCCCTCCTATGAATCCGGCTCTGCCCAACACATACGATATTTATGTAGCCACAGAAAGTGTGTCAGGTAGAGGTACGATTGTTGGGGCGCAGCGTATTCGCGGACTCTGGCGCATCTAACCCCAAACAGACGAAACGGGAGACAAATTGTTGCTGGAAGGGTTTGTGTTTAGGGGTGCACGTGTGGCTCTGCTGAACAGAAACCCCTTTGTAAGAAGGGAGGAAGACGATACGAAACCATCAACCAAACTGTCGATCAGCGGTATCCCGCTAAGTGTTGATAACACAGACATTGAAGCTGCACTGAAGAAGATGGGCGTATTTGTTTGTATTTGTATTTGTCACGTATTTCTTTTTATCACATCAGATTTCTCTGTGTGAAATTCGGGCTGCTCTTCCCAGGGAGAGCGCGTCGCTACACTACAGCGCCACCCTTTTTTTTTCTTTTTTTTTTTTTCCTGCGTGTAGTTTTATTTGTTTTTCCTATCGAAGTGGATTTTTCTACAGAATCTTGCCAGGAACAACCCTTTTGTTGCCGTCGGCTCTTTTACGTGCGCTAAATGCATGCTGCACACGGGACCTCGGCTTATCGTCTCATCCGAATGACTAGCGTCCATACCACCACTCAAGGTCTAGTGGAGGGGGAGAAAATATCGGCGGCTGAACCGTGATTCGAACCAGCGCACTCAGATTCTCTCGCTTCCAAGGCGGACGCGTTACCTCTAGGCCATCACTCCACTGAACTACGCTCATCAGTCAATCAAAAACGAACTTGCCATGAATCCTGATGGGAGACTGACGCATTTTCAGACTGGCAGCAGATTTGTTTTTGTGTCTGTGTCCAGCATTCCACTGCGACCAGTCTTAAAAGTCAGACTATTTTCCGCAGACATTTCTTTATAGAGAAATGAAGGAAAAAATTAAATGCAGTAAATGTCTGCAGGATGGTCATAAGGTGTCCGGTTGTAAGGGCGAGGTCGTGTGTAGGGGGTGCTTCCAACCGTGACACAAGAAAATAGATTGACCGCTGGCTTTGAGCGAACCCGCAGACAATTGGGAGGCAACATTGGTGGTCAGTGCTGAGCATCCGAAAGAGAAGGAAGTTAGCAGCACTGCACACACAGAGCAAGCTGTGCAGGGAGGGGAACTACACACCCCTGACAGCCCCGCCGCGAGCAGAGCACAGCGGCAGCCAGCGGTGGAGCCAACCGATGCTCAACACGGCAACACGGCACGGGGCACGATGAGAGATATACGGGAGAGGAGTGACTCCCCATCGGCCAGCGTCGAGGAGCAGGAAAAACAAAACAAAACAAAACAAAAAAACAAACAAACAAAAAAAAACAACAACAAAAAACCCCACCAAGTGTGGAATGCCGATCTCACACACAACGAGACGGGGAAACGGACCACGGAGATATGGAAGCAGCCGGCAGCAGCCGTGACGGCTGCTGTCTAACACTGGACTGATTTCACCTCCACGACCCTGGCTTCGTCTAACGGATCAACGATAATGGACAGTGAAATAAACACTACTCCTCATACTCATGGCGAATAACACTCTTACCATTGGAACGCTAAATGTGCATGGCCTAAGAAACCAATTAAAACGAAAAGTAGTATTTAAATTTAGTGAGAAACAAAAAAATCTAGATATTGCATGTTTACAAGAAACATATATTACAGACGATCTAATACATGAAATTGAGAGAGAATGGCCAGGAGAAGTTTTTCATACATCAGGAACAAATAGAAGTAATGGATTAAGGATATTCATTAATAACAAGAAACAAACCACTACTGAACACCGCCTAAAAGCAACGAGTAGAATACTATTAATTAAGGTAACGCTAGAAGACAAAGTGAATGTTATTGTCAATTGTTATGCTCCAAACTTTACAATACATAAATCAGCGTTAATAACCCAACTCGGTGATATATTGCAGGACCAAGAGTATGACAGCCTGTGGGTGGTGGGCGATTTCAACACAACAGTAAGCCATCTGGACAATATTGCTGGCAAGCCACACGCGATCCGTGAAACAAAAGTGATTACCAATCTGTTAGCATCACTCGATCTATCGACGCGTGGAGGACACTCCACCCTGACGCCAAAGAATACACTTGGTCCAGACCAAACCCATTCACAGCAAGAAGAATTGACTACATATTTTGCGACTCTTCCACACAACCATTGATAAAAAAAGAAAGAAAAAAAGAGCAGATATTAGGGTGTCCCCACAATCGGACCACAAGCTCGTTAAGTAGTCTTCAGTACAAACAACTTTCAGAGAGGTCCAGGATACTGGAAATTCAACAATACCCTGCTAACAGATCAAACTTTCCTAGTCAGAACAAACACTTTTATTGATGAACACTGCACAGTATAAACACAAAAATCCACAGACAGCTCGGGAAATGTTCAAAGTTAAGTATAAATCTTATTGTATTCTATACTCAAAAACAAATAAATCCCAACGTCAAAACAAACTGCCATAAAAACGCATTAATAACAGATTAAGTTCCCTTCTTTACAATCTGCACCAAAGACATGCAAAATAAATATAACTTCCATGCTTAGCAAAAGAAGTTCCTGTTTGAACAAAAAATGATAAAAATGACTGCTCTTGTTGTTGTGTCAGGACATCAGATCAAAGTGCCAAGTTTAGAGAGAAAAAAATCAATAAACAACAGTAAATTCAGTTTGCATATAATTTGGCTTCTTTTTATTTATTTATTTATTTTTTGTGTGCCCATCCCAGAGGAGCAATATTGTATTAAACAAGATGACTGGAAAGGACTGAATTTTCCCTATTTTCATACCAAATTTGGTGTCAACTGACAAAGTATTTGCAGAGAAAATAGCAATGTTAAAGTTTACCACACACACACACACACACACACACACACACACACACACAGACAACCGAACACCGGGTTAAAACATGGACTCACTTAGTTTACACAAGTGAGTCAAAAACGCATTTGAGAAAGTGAAACGGGAAGTCCTAAGTCTCCACAAAGCACACGGAGACCTAAATATCATAAATGTTGAACACCAACAACAAATGAATTTTGTAAAATGGGCAGTAAAACTCAATCAAGAAAAAGCACAATGGAGCATCCTTGCAAAACAAACTATTGCACCTTTTGAGAATGCACACTGTGTTTTTAACTGTAATGTGACTCCAAAAGAAATAAAACACTTCGAAAAGGTACAATCAGTCTTCTGGACGGATGTGCTAAAAACAGTAGCATCTTTTAACAAGAATAGGCTGACAGACAATATAAAATCGGAACCTCTTTGGAACAATAAACATATAAAATACAAAGGAAAGACTTTGTGGAGTAAAGCGGGCTTTTCCGTCGTGCAAGACCTATGGCTAAATGGAAAACCTCTTGACGTACCAAGAAGTTTCAGAAAGAATTGGTCCTCAGCCAAACCTATTGTTTGAGTACAACGCAATCATACATGCACTACCACGCGCGTGGAAACTTCAGCTAGTACCTGATAATCTAAAGGAAGACATTCCTTATAATATTGCAACTGAAGATGGAAACGTAACCACCCTGTCAAATAGACAAATCCGGAAAATATTTGCCCTTCAAAAAACCCATGAGATTTGCGCGGTGCAATTGTGGAGACGAAAATTAGGGATCGATACTCAAGATTATTTCAGCTTAGCCTATGAATGCACGCAGAAAACTCAACTGAGGTTAGTACATTTCAGATTCATACACAACATCTACCAAACGAACATCATGCTACAAAAAATGAGTGTTACAAATACTAACAAATGCCACTGGTGCCAAGAAACCGACTACATTGAACATGCCTTCTATGCATGTCCCAAGCTCACCATTTTTTGGAAAAAAAAACAAACCCGTAAAACAATTTATATTTACTAAGTATAACATTTGGATCCCAATGAACGAGAAGATAGCATTATTTGGTGCAACTAAAACTGCTATAGTATCAAATTAAAAAAAAAAAAAAAGAAAACAAGTAAACATTATCTTATTGGTTGCAAGGCTCACTATCTCCAAATTTAAATGCGGCAAATCCAAGAATCTTGAACTTATATTCGAAGCAGAGCTACACCTTAGAAATCTGGAAGGAATATAAAAAAAAAAAAAAAAAAATAAATGAGTGACCAGGTGGTCACATCAAACATACACATACATATTATTCTTGCATAATTATAGTGCCTCCAGAGTGAGAGAGAGAGAGAGAGAGAGAGAGAGAGAGAGAGAGAGAGAGAGAGAGAGAGAGAGAGAGAGAGAGAGAGAGAGAGAACATAGTTTTCTCTTCCAGACACTGTAATTATGTCCGTGGCCATTGTGTGTGTGTTTGTGTTTTTTCTTCTTTTGTGTTGCATGACCTTGAAAAAGCTGGATAATGCCATTGGGAATAAGATATATTGCAAGGAAATGAAAAAAAGAAAGAAAAGGAAAAGAAAATAAAGACGAAAAAAAAGGGCAAAAGATAACAGAAAGAAAGGAGAAAAATGATGCTGGGAGAAAAAACGAAAAAAAAAAAAAGAAAAGAAAAAAAGAAACGAAAGTCTTTCATGGATGCTGAGACAGCCCTGCGTATTTGCAGAACTTGAACGCATCCTCTGATTTCTACACACACACAAAAAGATAAGAAATAAAGAGAAAAAAAAAGAAAGAAAAAAAGACAAGAAGAAGAAGATGCCACTTAAAATAAATACTTTAAACTCAGTTTCAGATACATCATGCTATCTTTCCACACACACACACACACACACACACACACACACACACACACACACACACACACACACACACACCCTCTCTCTCTCTGATCCTACCTAAACGTTTCATTGCACATGACACCAACATCAACACCAGAAAAGAGAGCAAGAAATTAGAAACCCCACAAACATCGAAGTCTCTCATTGTGCACTGATTCTGACTTTAGAAAAAAAAGAAAAGAGTTGGGTGGTTGGTTTATCGTTTCCGGTGTGGCACATACAGGTATTCTTTCAAATGGCGTGGATTTCCTGTGACGGTAATGGGATCAAGGGGAATCCTGCGTAATCTCATGAAACGGGCATTCTCACAAAACGGTAGATGAGTAGAAACACAGCCACAATGGAGTGGAAAAAATCTGTTTCAGCTGTGACGAAAGTTCAAGAATATACTGATCAAAACCGTTGTAATCATCTATATAAAGGGAAACACACACACACACACACACACACACGCACGCACACACACACACACACACACACATAATCTCTCTCTCTCTCTCTCTCTCTCTCTCTCTCTCTCTCTTGAGGGAAGGGAGAGGAGAGAAAGAGAGAGATAATGAGAGAGAGAGAGAGAGAGAGAGAGAGAGAGAGAGAGAGAGAGAGAGAGAGAGAGAGAGAGAGAGAGAGAGAGCTTGCAAGTCACATGCGCATTGATATATTATTCACATATTTGATTCATTATGTAATATTTTTGTTAGTGGCCCACTCCTTTGTTATGGGCCGGAGGCCTAACAAATAAACCATTGTCTTGTCTTGTCTCCCTCTCTCTCTCTGTATACACACACACACACACACACACACACACACACACACAGAGAGAGAGAGAGAGAGAGAGAGAGAGAGAGAGAGAGAGAGAGAGAGAGAGAGAGAGAGAGAGAGAGAGAGAGATTCGAAAGAATAAGCATTTCTACAAGACGGCTGAGAAACAGCACGCGCGCGCGAGTTTGTGTGCATGTGTGTGAGTCTCTGTGTGTGTCTGTGTGTATGTGTCTGTGTCTGTGTCCGTGTCTGTCTGTGTCTCTGCATGTTTGTCTCTGTGTCTGAATGGGTGTGTGTGGGGGTAAGTAGGTGTGCGTGTGTACTGATGTGGTGTGTTTGTGTGTGCGCGCGTTTACCGTTTGAGAAAGCATTGAAGAGGAACAGGCGGAAAGAGGAGAAACACAAGAAAGGACAAAAAAAAAAAAAAAAAAAAAAAAAAAAAAAAAGGAAAGGAACTTATGTCACAAGATGAAAGAAATGACATCTAGCTTAATCACATGCGGGCTCAATTGTCACTTCTCGCCTATTCCGCAGCCAGCGATACTCGGCTCTTGGGGTAGTTATTTTTTTCTGTCCACAGTCGCTTGTTCAGTCTGTCTGACTCAGTCCACACACCCACTCAGGGAGTCCTAGAACTCACAAAGCAGCACTCAAGCAGCGGTTTCTTTCTCTTTTTTTTTCAATTTCATTTTCTTTTTGTTTTGTTTCTTTTTTATTTATTTTTTTCTTTAATTTTTTTTTTTCCTGATATTATTTTATTTGAGCAATCTGTTCGTTGTGTTTTCGAGGGGAGATCACTTGTCGTGGACTTCCTGTGCGGACATAGGGGAGACTGGGTTATATATCAGTGGTCTCCCCAGAGCCACCTTTGCCATGAAATGCTGAAAGGTGGTAGTCAGTCAGTGACATCCTTTTTTTTTGCCAAGGACAGTACGATGGTAACAAGTTATGGTGCCTCTAGAGAGGTGAGGGATGAACGTACTGCCGGAAAGGACAGATTTATATGTCTGCTACTGCAGCTACTATCACTGCAGCTGCTGCTACTACTACTACTACTGCTGCTGCTGCTGCTGCTGCTGCTGCTGCTACTACTACTACTACTACAACTAATCATCATCCTCATCATCATCATCATCATCATCATCATCCTTATCGGTGAGAAAGCGTTTAATTTGTCTGCGCACAAGATTCAACGCAACAAGAATACTAATTTTATACATATATATATATATATATATATATATATATATATATATATATATATATATATATATATATATAGTGTACGAAAACTATAAATAAACGCGGGCGAGTTATGTGAGACGTATCGAGATGGATATATAGTTAGAGAGAAAGATGGGGAGAGAGAGAGAGAGAGAGAGGAGGAGGATGGAAGGAAGAAGAATGGGGAGAGAGAGAGAGAGAGAGAGAGAGAGAGAGAGAGAGAGAGAGAGAGAGAGAGAGATGTATGATGGGGAATACGAAGAAGTATAGCAAAACACATTTTCTCTCTCTCTTTCTTTGTCACAATCAAACAGAGAGAGAGACAGAGACAGAGAGACACAGAGAGAGAGAGAGAGAGAAGAGAGAGAGGGGAGGTGGAGAAGAAGAAGAAGAAGAAGAAGAAGAAGAAGAAGAAGAAGGAGGAGGAGGAGGAGGAGGAGGAGTTCCAGAGACAACGAGTGCTCGAGTTAGACAGCTAGACAATGAGATACAGAGGCAGAGTTAGACAGCTAGACAATGAGATACAGAGGCAGAGTTAGACAGTTGGACAGTGAGATACAGAGGCAGAGTTAGACAGCTAGACAATGAGATACAGAGGCAGAGTTAGACAGCTAGACAATGAGATACAGAGGCAGAGTTAGACAGCTAGACAATGAGATACAGAGGCAGAGTTAGACAGTTGGACAGTGAGATACAGAGGCAGAGTCAGTTGGACAGTGAGATACAGAGGCAGAGTTAGACAGTTGGACAGTGAGATACAGAGGCAGAGTTAGACAGCTAGACAATGAGATACAGAGGCAGAGTTACACAGTTGGACAGTGAGATACAGAGGCAGAGTTAGACAGCTAGACAATGTGATACAGAGGCAGAGTTAGACAGTTGGACAGTGAGATACAGAGGCAGAGTTAGACAGCTAGACAATGTGATACAGAGGCAGAGTTAGACAGTTGGACAGTGAGATACAGAGGCAGAGTTAGACAGCTAGACAATGAGATACTGAGGCAGAGTTAGCTAGACAATGAGGTACAGAGGCAGAGTTAGACAGCTAGACAATGAGATACAGAGGCAGAGTTAGACAGTTAGACAATGAGATACAGAGGCAGAGTTAGACAGTTGGACAGTGAGATACAGAGGCAGATCCAAGTCTCATCGTGAATGCCCTTTCTGTACGGGTGAGATGAGAGTGGGGTCTATCTCTGAGCAATGCATGACGGAACACAACCAGTGTAACATTACCACAAAAGTTTATCTCCCTCCACTAGGCCTTGAGTCATGATCTGGACGCTAGTCATGCGGACGAGACGACAAACCTGGACGTTCGATGAGCAGCATGCACTTAGCGCCCACGAAAAAGAAACAAAAAATCCCACGGCAATAAAAGGAATGTCCCTGGGAAAGTAATGAAAAAATAAAAATAAAAAATAAAAAAACACGTATGTACAGAAACGTCACTCTTATAATTGTCAAGGTACATGTATATGTGTGCGCGTGATTGAAACCTGACAGAATGACACAGGAAATGAATGATGAGCACCTAAAGGCAACTGTATGTTGGTTCTACCCAGGTAGGCAGGTTTTTTTTTTCTTTTTCTTTCACGTGCCCCCATAGGGACATTTCTTAAAAAAAAAAAAAAAAATCTTGACTTGTATAAATAACACTGTAAAGACTGCTTAGACATTGGTCTCTGACCAAAGATTGGCACTATATAAGTATCAACGATAATTGTTGAGACAGCAAAGCTATTCTGACTTTGATTTTGATACTGAGTACGTCTATCTTGGTCCAGTTCGTCTCATAGGGACATGGACTGTTGTCCAAAAAACTAGAAGCTCTGACTCATCACCTCTATGTTTTTGTTTGTATTTCTCTTTGTAGACGAAGACAGGAAAATGAATTGTTTTAGGACAAAATATGTCAGTAATGTTTCTTGCATCTGTGGTGCTCACATAACAGCTGATCATATACCAACTTGCGACATGTTAAAGTCTCAAATTCCTGAACTGAAATCATCTTCAGTGTTGACGATCTTCAGCAGTCCATTGCTAATGTATGACTTTTTCAACTCCTTGTTAAATAGTCCAGTTGGTTCGCTGTCATAGTTGTTAGTTTTTCATTAGAAATGTGTTATATTGTTATGATGTTTTGTTTATTTTTTTTAAACAAAACTTAAATCAATAATTTTCACACACACACACACACACACACACACACACACACACACACACACACACACACACACACACACACACACTTTCACATACTCGTATGCGTACACAGTAATCCCCCCCCCCCCTCCTCCTCCCACTCGATTTTTTTCCTTCCCTCGTCTAATATCACTTACAGACGTTAAACTAAAGAACGAACGAAGACAGGAAGATTAACTGCTCAGAGAAGCGACAAGCAGTACTTCAGAGGAAAGAGAAGGTGACGTCAACTTCCTGCCGAGACCACCAGGACACTGCAGTCCGCTGAGTGGTCTCCCCTGTTGTCACGGAATGTTGACCGTCGTCATGGAGATAGAAAGAGGGAGCGAGGGAGAGAGATAGAAAGATGAAGATACTGAGAGAGACCGGGATAAGGGGAGACAGACAGACAGACAGACAGACAGACAGACAGACAGAGACAGAGAGAGACAGAGACAGACAGACAGACAGACAGATAGACAGACAAAAAGGCACTCAAACAGACAGACCAGACAGACAGGTAGACAGACAGTCGAAGAGACAGGCACGCAGTCGGATAGACATACAAATACAACGACAGACGCAGAAAAGGCGTGTGAAATAAATGTGTGAGAGACATATATGGAGACGGAGACAGGGTGTGGCGTCACACAGAAAGTACGTCTTTGTAACTTGGAATGACAGGTTTCAAGTTCGTTTTCCAGTCCGTGCCTGGGTTCGTGCGAATCGCGAATCTCCCAAGGAATAGCAGTATCAGTATCAGCAGCTCAAAGAGGCGTCACTGTTTTCGGACAAATCCATATACCCTACACCACATCTGCCAAGCAGATGCCTGACCAGCAGCGTAACCCAACGCGCAAAGTCAGGCCTTGAGAAAAAAAAAAGAAAAAAAAAAAAAAAAAAAAAAAAGAATGAAAAAAAACAACAACAAAACAACCCACCACAAACAAACAAACAAAAAATAAAATAAAAAGGATAACAAAGTCAAACAAAGTGACAGACAACATTTCAGCCGCTTTTTGTTTTAAAGCCAGATCGACGAGGAAGAATACAAAATAGATGACCACTTCTCACACCATACTGCAGTGCCTCGGAGGCCCTAAGATGTTGA
>NC_134890.1:17297995-17302995 GCF_041734735.1 Babylonia areolata
ACAAGACACGACAAGACAAGACGATGCAAGACAAAGCAGGGCAGAGCAGAACAATGCATGACAAGGCAAGGCAAGGCAAGGCAAGCTCAAGGCAAGTCAATGCAGGTCGAGGCAATGCTAGACAAGGCAAGACATAGCAAGACAAGGCAAGTCGAGGCAAAGCAGGACACGGTAAGGTGACGCTGGGGAAAACAGGGCAAGTTTGGGCAAGGCAGGCCAAGCAAGGCAAGATAAGGCACAACCGCAAGGGCAAGTCAAGGCAAAGCAAGGCAAGACAAGGCAAGTCAAGTCAAGAGAAGGCAAGGCAGGTCAAAGCAGGGCAAGACAAAGCAAGGCAAGACAAGGGAATGCAAGACAAATCAAGACAAGGAGAAGAAGTCACTTTAAACAAATACTTTAAGACACACATACAGATACACCACGCTGCTTTCACACACACACACACACACACACACACACACACACACACACACACACACACACACACACACACACAACACACGCACACTACACACGTGATTTGCCAGATACATCCTAAGTGATTCATTGCACATGACAACAACATCAACGCTAGCAAAGTGAACAAGAAAAATAGGATCCTCCCTCATCTCGAAGCTGCGCAAGATTATACTCTCTGTCTCTCTGTGCCTCACGTATATTTTCATTTCACTCGGGTCATCACTTATTTTCGCACTTCCTTTCTCTCTCACTTCCTCTTTCTCTCTGTACCTGTTTCTGTGTCACGTGATCCATCAACCAAAAAAATTCGAAGTCTATCAATGTGCACTGATTCTGACTTGAGAAAAAAAAAAAAGAGAAAAAAAAAGGAGCTGGGTACTACTACTACTACTACTACTACAACAGCAACTACTACTACTACTACAACTTTGACCACTAATAAAGCTTCTAATCATCATCATCATCATCATCATCATCATACACACTGCCGCTCACACTTCCCAGACTAGACATCAAGTATCACAATAAACACACACACACACACACACACACACACACACACACACACACACACACACACACACACAGATATATATATATATATATATATATATATATATATATATATATATATATATATATATATATATAGATATATATATATATATATATATATATATACAGAGAGAGAGAGAGAGAGAGAGAGAGAGAGAGAGAGAGAGAGAGAGAGAGAGAGAGAGAGAGACAGCGAGATAGCTAAAAAAAAAAAAAATAAACGCGGGCGAGTTATGTGAGACGTGCTGAGATGGTTTTATAGTTAGAGAGATGGAGAGAGGAAAAGAGGAGAAGCAGGAGGAAGGAAGGAAGGAAGGCAGGAAGATTGGGAGAGATGTGTGTATGAAGGGGAAGACAAAGACGTTGAGCGAAACAAACACATATAACTCTGTCTCTGTCTCTCTCTCTCCTCTCTCTCTCTCTCTCTCTCTCTCTCTCTCACACACACACACACACACACACACACACACACACACACACACACACACACACACACACACACACACACACACACACAGATAGATGTATGTATCTTTTCTTCCCCCCCCCCCCCCCCCATCTATGTTTCTCCTCTTTTTTTCTTTTCTTTCTTATCTATATTTATATTTAGTTTTTTTTTTGTTTTTTGTTTTTTTTTTTGGTTTGTTTTTGTTTTTTTATTATCTGGATGGCTTGATGTAAAAAAAAGCAGTTGTTGCTTATTCAATTACCACCTTGAAATAAAAATGTTGACTTGACACATACACATACACTCAAGCAGAGAGAGAGAGAGGGGGGGGGGGGAGTGGGAGAAAGAGACAGAGAGAGAAGGAGAAGAAAAGGAAGAAGAAGAAGAACATGAAGAAGAACAAGATCAAGAAGTTCCAGAGGCAATGAGCGCTGGAGTTAGACAGCTGGACAATGAGATACAGAGGCAGAGTTAGACAGTTGAACCATGAGATACAGAGTCATACTTAGACAGTTGAACCATGAGATACAGAGGCAGAGATAGACACTTGGACAATGAGATACAGAGGCAGAGATGCACACTTGGACAATGATATACACAGGCAGAGTTAGACAGTTGAACAATGAGATGCAGAGGCAGAGTTAGACAGCTGGACAATGAGATACAGAGGCAGAGATATACACTTATACAATGAGATACACAGGCAGACTTAGTTGAACAATAAGATACAGAGGCAGAGATAGACAGTTGTCAATGAGATACACAGGCAGAGTTAGACAGTTGAACAATGAGATACACAGGCAGACTTAGACAGCTGGACAATGAGATACAGAGGCTGACTTATACAGTTGAACCATGAAATACAGAGGCATAGTTAGACAGTTGGACAATGAGATACAGAGGCAGAGATAGACACTTGGACAATGAGATACACAGGCAGACTTAGACAGTTGGACAATGTGATACAGAGGCTGACTTATACAGTTGAACCATGAAATACAGAGGCATAGTTAGACAGTTGGACAATGAGATACAGAGGCAAAGTTAAACAGTTGGATAATGAGATGCAGAGGCAGAGATAGACACTTGGACAATGAGATACAGAGGCAGAGATAGACTCTTGGACAATGAGATACACAGGCAGACCTAGACAGTTGGACAATGAGATACAGAGGCAGACTTAGACAGTTGGACAATGTGATACAGAGGCTGACTTATACAGTTGAACCATGAGATACAGAGGCAGAGATAGACACTTGGACAATGAGATACAGAGGCAGAGATACACACTTGGACAATGAGATACACAGGCAGACTTAGACAGTTGGACAATGAGATACAGAGGCAGACTTAGACAGTTGGACAATGTGATACAGGCTGACTTATACAGTTGAACCATGAGATACAGAGGCATAGTTAGACAGTTGGACAATGAGATACAGAGGCAAAGTTAAACAGTTGGATAATGAGATACAGAGGCAGAGATAGACACTTGGACAATGAGATACAGAGGCAGAAATAGACACTTGGACAATGAGATACACAGGCAGACCTAGACAGTTGGACAATGAGATACAGAGGCAGACATAGACACTTGAACAATGATATACACAGGCAGAGTTAGACAGTTGAACAATGAGATGCAGAGGCAGAGTTAGACAGCTGGACAATGAGATACAGAGGCAGAGATATACACTTATACAATGAGATAGAGGCAGGATTAGACAGTTGAACAATGAGATGCATAGGCATAGTTAGGTAGTTGGACAGTGAGATACAGGGGCAGACCTAGACAGTTGAACCATGAGATACATAGGCAGAGACAGATACTTAGACAATGAGATACGTAGACAAGATTAGACAGTTGGACAATGAGATACAGAGGCATAGTTAGACATTTGGACAATGAGATATAGAGGCATAGTTAGACATTTGGACAATGAGATATAGAGGCAGAGTTAAACAGTTGGACAATGAGATACAGAGGCAGAGATAGACACTTAGACAACGAGATACAGAGGCAGAATTAGACAGTTGGACAATGAGATACAGAGGCAGAGTTAGACAGTTGGACATTGAGATACAAAGGCAGAACTAGACAGTTGGACAATGAGATACAGAGGCAGAATTAGACAGTTGGAAAGTGAGTTACAGAGGTAGAACAGACCGTTGTACAATGAGATACAAAGACAGAACTAGACTGTTGTACGGTGAGATACAGAGGCAGAACTAGATAGTTGGACAATGAGATACATAGGCAGAGTTTGTTTCAGTTCGTCTCACAGGGACAGGGACTGTTGTCCAATAAACTAGAAGCACTGACTCATCACCTCTATTTTTTTCTCTAAGCAGACGAATGCAGGAAGAAGATTAACTCTCTCCATACGAACGGCGAAAGAGACGACGTTAACAGCGTTTCACGCCAATTACCATCATCAAAATATTGCAAGCGGAAGACTCTTATACTGAAGAGGTGAATGTCGACAAAGAATACCACCATTCTGACGACGGAAGCTAAAGGTTGGGTCATTCAGACACCCACTGGACATCTGAAGGGTCTGTGTAGAGGAGAAGTGAGGACTGGCCGTACTGAGTGAGTTAACAGCTCAGAGAAGCGACAAGCAGGACAGAGAAGGTGACGTCAACTTCCTGCCGAGACCATCAGGACACTGCAGTCCGCTGAGTGGTCTTCCCTGTTGTCACGGAATGTTGACTGTAGTCATGGAGGGAGGGAGAAAGGTAAAGAGAGAGAGAGAGAGAGGGAGGGAGGGAGGGAGAGAGAGAGGAAAGGAGACGGACAGACAAACAGTCGAACAGACAGACAGGCAGGCAGACTGACAAACAAACAGGCGCAGACAAGGAGTGTGAGAGAATGTGTGAGAGACAGAGACTTTATGGAGACAGAGACAAACAGGAGTGTAAGTCATAAAGAACGTATGTCATCGTAGCTTCGAATGGCAGGTTTCAGGATCGTTTTCTCGTCTGCCCGAGTTCGTGCAAATCTTCTAGGGAATAACAAAGTCAAACAAAGTGACAGACAGCATTTCAATCGCTTTTTTTTCTTCCTTTTAAGAGCTAGACGGGGAAGAATAAAAATAGATGACCACTTCTCAGACGACTCTGCAATGCCTCGAGAGTCTTTAGATGCTGACGTGAACTTCCTGCTGAGACTACGCACTATTTTTTTTTTTCTTCTGTGAGTTCCAAAGAGTGACCTCCAGTTGTCACGGAATCGGTACCAGTGGCGACCTGTCAGGGGAGGGGGTGAGGGGTGGGAGTGTTGGCCCCTAACGCGTAATGAAGAGTGGCGTGGGTGAGGGTGGTCAATGATGCTGAGTGGTGGTTGGTCGGTGGTTAAGGGGTGGGGGCGGGGGCGGGGGCGGGGGGGAGGGGGTTGGTAGCGAGGGTGGTGGTTTAGGAGTGTGAGGTGTTGGGAGGGTGGGGGGGCTGAGGATATGGTTGAGGAATGGTAGAGGATGGGAGGAAAGAGTGAAGAACGAGAGCAGGGAGGAGGGGGTTGAAAGAGACAGACAGACAG
>NC_134890.1:17305495-17307995 GCF_041734735.1 Babylonia areolata
ACTTTTCAATCCGAGCGATCCAAGGATTATTCAGTGCCTGGAACTTTCTTTGTGTGTGTGCATTTATACATACTTTAAATCGGTGACTACAGAGAGAGAGAGAGAGAGAGAGAGAGAGAGAGAGAGAGAGAGAGAGAGAGACAGACAGACAGACAGACAGACAGACAGACAGACAGACAGACAGACAGGCAGTCAGACAGACAGACAGACAGACAGACAGACAGAGACAGAGACAGAGTGTGCATTTATACATACTTTAAATCGTGACTACAGTGAGAGAGAGAGAGAGAGAGAGAGAGAGAGAGAGAGAGAGAGAGAGAGAGAGAGAGAGAGAGAGACAGAGACAGAGACAGAGACAGAGAGACAGAGAGAGACAGAGGGAGAGGGGAGAGGAGAGACAGACTAATAATTGACAGACAAACAAAAACTCAAATAGAGACAGACAGGCAAACAGACACATGGAAAGGGATTGAGAGAGAAAAAGAAAGAAAGCGAAAGAAAGATAGAGGGAAAGAGAGTGAGAGAGAGATAGCGAGAGCGGGAGTAGAGGAAGGCACTGACAGATAAATTGACAGAAAGACAGACAGAGTCAGAGATAGACAGACAGACAGACAGGCACACACACACACACACACACACACACACACACACACACACACACACACACACACACACACACACACACACACACACACACACACACACACACACACACACACCAAAAGTACACAATCAAAATCCCACAAATTTGCAAAGGGAACTGCAGTTTCAATCTTACAGTTTGATTTTGTCGTAAACGTAAAACCAAGGGTAGTTATTTACGTCCTCAACACATTTGTCACCATAAAACCATTTTTTCATTCCTTGTCGGATATCCTCGCTTCCTTGAAGACTATAACTTTAGTTGTTATTTTTCCTTTGTTCATTGTAATTTTTGAATCACCGCAACATAGTCTCAAAGCACTCAGTTGGGCTTGCAAGCCGCTGGAAGAGGATGATAACAGTGCTATGTCACTTGAAAATAAAAGCAGGAGATGAACACAACGAACTCTAATGGGACTTCTATTTTTTTGGTTAATTAACTGCTTTATGGACACCATTACATGTGGTTACTTTCACAACCTTGGTGGACTCCTGTGGTGCACGGAAAGAAATATAGTATTCCTTGACTGATCTCACATAAGATAAGAGTGATCCATGCATCGCGTTCATAGAACTGATGAGATGGAGAGACAGAGAGAGTCAGAGACAGAGAGAAAGGAAAACACAGATAGAAAGAGAGCAACAGAAAGAAAGTGAGAGTGAGACAGAGACAGTGACAGAGACAGAAATAGAAAAAAAGCAACACACACACATACATATACTCATACACCCAAGCGCACACACACACACACACACACACACACACACACACACACACACACACACACACACACACACACACACACACACACACACGGAGGGAGAGAAAGATAAAAAAATGAATGAATGAATGAATGAATGAATGAATGAATGAATGAATGAATGGACGGACGGATGAATAAAAGAAAGAAAAAGAAAGAAAGAAAGAAAGAATGAATGAATGAATAAATGAAACAGACAGGACATGCAGCCAGCCAAACAGATATAATATCACCAAGTTTTATCACTTCCGGGAAATAATCACCCGCAGATTTTTTTTTTTTTTTTTCTTCTTCTTCTTCTTCTTCTCCGTGAACTTGCGCCGGATGCACCATATGGTATCTGAATCGCTTCCGATTCCTTGACACGCAAAGCGAGAGAGAACGTACAGACCCGCCACTGATTTGCACACGTACTCTCTCTCTCTCTCTCTCTCTCTCTCACACACACACACACACACACACACGCGCGCGCACGCGCACAGGAAGTCACGCCCCCGTTTCTGAATCCAGACCGTCTACCTATCTGGGTAAAGGTGACTGACTGAGAGCTGCTGTTAGGCGCTCATCATTCGTTTCCTGTGTCATTCAGTTCGGCTTTAGTGACACACACGCATTCACGCACACACAAACACACATACATATATACACACACGCATTTACGCGCGCGCACACACACACACACACGCACGCACGCACGCACTCACACACACACACACGTAAGCAAGCATGTTGCACAAATATTGATTTTTTTTTTATCCCTTCTCACGAAGGGAATTTGTGTAAAAGAGCGGGTAGATCGTTGTGCAGAAAAATGGTGTAATCAATATTTACAATACCTCGAAAATTCGTATTACATTTTCATCATGGAGTGATGGCCTAGAGGTAACGCGTCCGCCTAGGAAGCGAGAGAATCTGAGCGCGCTGGCTCGAATCATGGCTCAGCCGCCGATATTTTCTCCCCCTCCACTAGACCTTGAGTGGTGGTCTGGACGCTAGTCATTTGGATAAGACGATAAACCGGGGTCCCGTGTGCAGCATGCACTTAGCGCACGTAAAAGAACCCACGGCAACAAAAGGGTTGTTCCTGGCAAAATTCT
>NC_134890.1:17332995-17337995 GCF_041734735.1 Babylonia areolata
TCTCTCTCTCTTTATTGGTATATATTTCACTTCTTTACATTCACAAAATAATGGCACGCCGGGGGCAGTGTTATTAGATAAGGCTTTTTTCATATTTTCTTCTTCTTCTTCTTCTTCTTCTTCTTCTTCTTCTTCTTCTTTTTTAATTACTTTTTATTATAACAAAATCATGATTCAGAACATGCATGTTACCTGTTGCGCATAGGCTGTGTCAAAGATAATTATGCATGGAATAGGAATAATAAACTTGATTTTAAAGAAGAAACTCTACACGAGTAGAAATTAAAAAAAAAAACAACAACAACAACAACAACAACAACAACAACAAAAACCAACAAAAAACCCCACCTTAAAACAATCTTATGCATGCTCATACAAATTGATGACGAAATTAATAGAACTTGATAAATAATGTTAGGAAAATCTGAATAGCATTGAATTTGGACATCCAGGTGGTTTTTGTTTGTTTGTTTGCTTGCTTGTTTGTTTGTTTTTTCCTTCTCTTCTACTTCTTTCTTAATTATGCGGTTGGTCCTCTCTGTTTTAGATTGAGCGTTCAACAGTGATCGGGGTTCGAGGTCCCAATTCCGCACGGTGTTAAGTCCCTACTGCCCCCCATGCGGATGTGGGGATGCCGGGGTCTTTCAGTATAAATAGTATCCCCGCCTCCTGGAAATTCTGTGCTAGAAATTTCCTCTTTTTCTACCACTCTCTTTGTTTCTGTCTCTCTCTCTCTCTCTCTCTCTTTTTTTTTTCTTCACTGTTGTCTCCTTTTTTCCTTTTTTTCTACCTTCCCAGTCCATTCCCCTTTCTTTTTGCAAGCAAGCCTTGACACTTTTGTTGTTTTTTTTTCTTCTCTTTTCCGCAGTCTGTGATGTGCTGTCTGTGCTGTTTTGCTCTGGCTATTTGGTAAGTGCGTGGTGCACCGCACCATCCACCAAGCTGTCTCCTCCTTCGAAAACAACCGCAGGGCCAGCCTTGAGGACAAACGCAGAAGGAGGAAGAACCACGACGCTGCAGCCGCGAACCCAGACCAGACTTTCCCTTGCAACCGCTGCGGCCGACTCTGCTTTTCCCGCATTGGCCTTGTCAGCCATGAGCGTGCCTGCATCAGACGTGGACAACGCCCTTCCTAGATCTTCGTCAGCGAAGCCAGGCCATGATGATGATTTGGTAAGTAAGATGTAAACACTGGGGTGGGCACAAGCTGTCCATTCTGCAGTGTCATTCATTTGCCTTTAAGGACTTTTTATGTATTTGTGTTTGGCTTTGACGTGTTTTTTTTTTTCTTTTTTTTTTGTTTTTGTTTTTCTTTCTTTTTTTGTTTTTGTTTATGTTTGTTTTGTTTTGTTTCGTGTTTTTTTTTGTTTTTTTTTTTTTGTAATCTGAGGAAGATAAATTACGCGGAATGGCTGGCATTCTCAGCATGACCGTGTCTTGTTTGCCATAAGGAGCTTAACGGTTGGGATACTGTGTCATGAACTTTTTTTTGTGGGTCTGTATTAGTGTAGCTTTTGTGTGTGTGTGTGTGTGTGTGTGTGTGTGTGTGTGTGTGTGTGTGTGTTGTAGATTTGACAGTTTTTTGTTGACGTGGCTGAGCATTTGTATGGTTTGACAGTCCTGATACGGACGGCCCAGTGCGGTCGGATGGACGATAAGCAAAAATAATAATTCCGTGGGGTATGAAACTTACACCTCTGATCCTCAGTCTACTCGGGTCGAGTGTGGATTGGTGACTGACTCCGGCGGCAGGAGGAGACAATTGGGCGGGCGATAGGCAATAGCCGGGTGATCAAAGCGTTGGACTTTCAATCTGGGGGTGCTGGGTTCGGATCTCTGTGATGGCGCCTGGTGGATAAAGGGTGGATTTTTTTTTTTTTTTTTTTTTCCGATCTCCGAGGTCAACAATATGTGCAGACCTGCTGGTGCCTATTAAGCATGAATGCCTAACTAAACAACAACAACAACAACAAAAAAAAAAAAAAAAAAAAAAAAAAAAAGACTGTCACCAAACGTTCAGACTGCCCAACAAAAGAGAGTTGTCATCATCATCATTATCACCACTGCAATCATCATCACCAGCATCATCATAATGGTCAGCATTATTAGCATAATTTGCATAATAATTGTCAGCACCATCATCATCATCACCATAGCATCATATAAAATTATTTAATTTGATCACAATAATGAATGTATTATAAACAGCGATGAACATTGTTGAGTGACAAAAAAAAAAAAAAAAAAAAAAAAAAAAAAAGCGCTTTCAAGCCAAATTTCACAAAGCATGCATAACTCTGAAACAAAATTATTTAAGACAAAACTTACAGACACATGTAAAACTGAAGCTAGAGAGAACTACCGACGGGAAAAGGGAAGAGATGTAGAGGGGTAAGGGGCAGCGGGGTGGGCGGTAAGGATGAACTATTTCAAGGAGATAGGTTTCTGAAAGAGTTCAACGCAGAGATGTGTTTAACTCACTCAGTACGGCCAGTCCTCTCTTCTCCTCTACACAGACCCCTCGGATGTCCAGTGGGTGTCTGAATGACCCAAACTTTAGCTTCCGTCGTCAGAATTGTGGTATTCTTTGTCAACATTCACGTCTTCAGTATAAGAGCCTTCCACTTGCAATATTTTGATGATGGTAACTGGGGTGAAACGCTGTTAACGTCGTCTCTTTCGCCGTTCGTATGGAAAGAGTTAAACGAAAGAGTGGGGTCGTTCGAAGCGTAAGGACCCAGAGACAGAGAAAGAGCGGGCGGCCGATTTGTGGAGGGTGAAAAACAACAACAACAACAAAAAAAGTTTGGATGCGCGGAAACAGAGACAACCTGAAGCTGATCGTAGAGAGCGAGGTGGGTTGTATGCTGTGAATGTGTTTCCCAGGCTCACCATGCCAAACTGAGACTGCACATGTCAAGTTCTTTGCCCTCACTGTGAGACTGAGCATCACCAAAAGTCCTTCAGCATTTTAACCTCTGGTTGATTTGCTTCACGCTTGGGAGTGCGCAGTTACGACATATGAATGGAGACGATTGTGTTGTTGTTGTTGTTTCAATGTTTGTTTTGTATTGTATTGCATTGCATTGCATTGCATTGCATTGCATTACATTACATTACATTACATACTATTGCATTTCGTTGCGCTGCTTTTTATTGTATTGCATTGTATTATAGTGCATTGTTCGCAGTGTGTTGTATTGCCTTGCCTTGCCTTGCCTTGCCTTGCCTTGCATTACATTGCATTGTATTTTTTTTTTTTGTATTCCGGTCCATTGTATTGCATTCCATTGTATTCTATTGTATTTTATTGTGTTGTATTGTATTGCAGTGTAGTGTAATGTAGTGTAGTGTGGATTAGTGTGGTGCAGTGTAGTGTTGTGTCCTAAAATATTTCCCCGTGTGAAATTGGAGCTGCACCCACCGTGGAGAGCATGTCGCTACAGTCCAGCGCAACCCTTTCTTCTGCCTCCTCCCTCTGTTCATTTGGCTGAAGGTGTAATTGGTTTGCTACCAAACAGGTTGATGTTGGCAGCGACGCCCCCTTTGTTGATCTTTTGCTGTCTGTAGACACTGGTAAACTTTCTGTCCTCACCCCTTCCGATCTCTCGGCACAACCGATCACAATATCCTCGTTAATCATCCCTCTGATTCATGTTGCATCTCTGGCACAGCACTGACATGATTTTCACTCTAACTGTACAGTAGAACGCAGACTATCGTCGTGAACCACAAACACTGTTCTTAACCATCTGTTCCGGAATTCGGGTTCCCTCAGTCGTCTGTTTTTTTTTGTTTTGTTTTGTTTTGTTTTTTTGGTTTTGGGGGTTTTTGTTGTTGTTGTTTTTTGTTTGTTTTTTTGTTTTTTATACTCCGTGCTCTTTATCTTTAAGCAAAGACGCTTGGTAACATCACAGCTCACTCCTCTGTCCTTCTTCTTCTTATGCTTTCATGGGCTGCAACTCCCACGTTCACTCGTGTGTACACGGGTGGGCTTTTACGTGTATGACCGTTTTTACCCCGCCATGTAGGCAGCCATACTCCACTTTTGTTGGGGAGGTGGGGGGGAGGGTTGGGGGGGGGGGGGGGGGTTGCATGCTGGGTATGTTATTGTTTCCATAACCCACCGAACGCTGACATGAATTACAAGATCTTTTACGTGTGTATTTGATCTTCTGCTTGCGTATACACACGAAGGGGGTTCAGGCACTAGCAGGTCTGCACATATGTTGACCTGGGAGATCGGAAAAATCTCCACCCTTTACCCACCAGGCGCCGTCACCGAGCCTCTGTCCAAAGCCAGTCATTTGCTGGTGGCACAGTTATATGACTCGTGTTTACTTGGCCAGATCCATGACATCTTCAACCACATTTTAAGAATACATCACTGACATCAAGCGCTGGATGAGGACAAATAAACTCAATACAAAATGATAACAAGACTGAAGTCCTCCTGGTCCACTCGTAGAACAAGCCATTACCTGATTCTGCTCCCTCCTTTATCTTTGTTGGCAACACTAACATACAGTTTTCCTTTACTGCACGAAAACCTGCGGGTAACATTTTCTGATACTCTTCCCATGGGGTGGAGACATGTCTCCAACATCTGTCACTCTTATTACCAAGAACAGGGAAATCAATAGCATTAAATTTTCCGCCATCTTCTCACTTCCGATGCAACCAAAAATGTCATCTCTTCTATCGTTCTGTCCAAACATTAATTAATGTGACTACCTACTCTCTGTCATCCCTAAGTATCTTCTGAACAGTCTCTCCAAAAGGTTCAAAATCCAGCAGCACGACCGATCTTCAGAGTAAAAAAAAAAAAAAAAAAAAAAAAAAAATCCCAAACAAACAAACAAACAAAAAAACACACCCCAACAATCAAACAAGAACATTTGGAGCAACTCCTTCAACATCTCCGCTGGCTCCCGATCTCTGCAAGAATACAACACAAAACTTATCCACTCATTGCTTCAACTCTCTCACTGATCCCTCCT
>NC_134890.1:17352995-17362995 GCF_041734735.1 Babylonia areolata
TTAATTTTAGTTGCTGTTGTTTAATACTTTGCTCTCATAGCTATTGTTATTTCTACATAACAATAATCGTGTTTGTTTGTTTGTTTTTTACTGTCCTTTAACCAATACATGTAGTAATTGACGATGCCAGAAACTTTCAGACAAATGATAATATGTATCATCTTTAAAATCATGCTTTATGCTTGCATGTTTGTTGTTTTGTCCTGACCAGCATTTTCACTGATGCATACAAACACAAACCCGAAAACGCACACACACACACACACACACACACACACACACACACACACACACACACACACACACACACACACACACACACACACACACAGACGCACAGATGCGCGCGTGTGTATCAATACTGGGGTACTTACAAACCAGAAACGCTTCAGAGATACTCTGAAAGTCTCTCTGAAAGCGTTTGATATCAACCCTGACTCCTGGGTGTACGCAGACAGGAAGAGAAAAAGACACATATACATGAAGACAGGAGCAGACAGACAGATGGACAGATATTCAAATAGATTAAAACAGGCACACAGAAAAAAAAAAGAAAAGGAAGAAGATAAAACCAAACAGAGACAAGCACAGATATATACAGACATAGGACAGACGACTAAACAGACATAGACAAACAGACAGGAACAAGGAAGAAAGAAAATAACGTCAACATTTAGACAAAAGCACAAATGCATCGAGAAAAAATGATATAACAAAATGAATAAATGAACGAACGAATGAATGAATGTACAACGGAGACATTGAAGGAGACCAATTCATCAATATAAACTGAAACATATACACTGAAAAAAAACAACAACACACATACAATGTAAACTGACACACACAAACCATGCAAACTGAAACATACACACCATGTAAACTGAAACGTGTCAATAACGCAAAATGAAACGTACAAACCGTATGAACTGAAGCACATACACCATGCAAATTGTAAACTGTAAACATACACTGTGTAAACTGAAACACATACAACACATACAAACTATAAACTGAAACATACACCATGTAAACTGAAACGCATACACCATGTAAACAGAAAACACATACACACCGTGTAAACGGACACATACAAACCATGAAAACTGAAACATATAATGCATGTAAAATGAAACAGTTACACTGTGTAAACGGAAACATAATTATATACCATGTAAACGGAAGCATATTTCGCCATGTAAACTGAAGCATGTGAACCATGCAAACTGAAACGTATATACCCGTTTTGCTCCTTATGTGAGCGTGGGTCATAGCCACGCACAGTCATAAAATCACCAACAAGAGATAAATATAACATGTGGGGAAAAAGAGAGAGAGAGAGAGAGAGAGAGAGAGAGAGAGAGAGACAGAGAGACAGAGACAGAGACAGAGAGACAGAGAGAGAGAAACAGACACAGAAAGACAGAGACGAGAGAGAGACTGACAAACAGACAGACAGTGACAGCGATAGAAAGAGAAAGAACTGGGAAGAGAAGGAGAGAGAGAGACAGAGACAGACACAGAGAAAGAGAAAAAGTGAAAAGAGAGCGAAGGTGCCTGTGTGTGTGTGAGAGAGAGAGAGAGAAAGAGAGAGAGAGAGAGAGGAGAGGGAGAGGGAGAGGAGCGAAAGATAGGGAGAGACAGACAGACAGACAGACAGAGAGAGAGGGAGAGAGACAGAGAGAGAGAGAGGGGGGAGAGGGAGAGGAGCGAAAGATAGGGAGAGAGAGAGAGAGAGAGAGAGAGAGAGAGAGAGAGAGACAGACAGACAGACAGACAGAGAGACAGAGAGAGGGAGAGGGGGGGAGAAGGGAAAGATAGGGAGAGAGAGAGAGAGGACATAGGGAGAGAGACAAAGAAACAAGCCATAGAGAGACATAGAGAGAAACAAGAAAAAGAAAAGGAGAAACACAGAGAGACAGACAGACAGACAAACGGAGAAAGAGGCAACAGAGACCAGACAGACAGACAGACAAACGAAGAAAGAGACAACAGAGACAGAGAGATGGAGACAGACATATCCCAGTCGCAGTCAGCTAGCTAAGAGATAGCACGCGAACAGGTATCTGTACGTTTTGACCATTTCCATGTAACAGAAGATGTTCCTTGTAAAAAAAAAAAAAAAAAAAAAAAAAATAATAATAATAAAAAAAGCTTTTATCTAAACTGGGTGAAAAGGTCCCCATACCATTACGGCCATCGGAAAGGTGTGTGTGTGTGTGCATGTGCGGGGGTGGGGGGGTGGGGGGGGGGGGGGGGGGTAGGGGGGGTTAGGGGGGGGCGAAGAGCCGGGGGCGTGAGGGTGGGCGATGGGGGGTGTGTGTGTGTAAGTTCATGTCCACTGCGTCCAGGGCTCGGTATATGACAGGAAATCTGGACCTTCTTCTTCTTCTTCTTCTGCGTTCGTGGGCTGCAACTCTCACGTTCGCTCGTATATACACGAGTGGGCTTTTACGTTTATGACCGTTTTTAACCCGCCATGTATGCAGCCATACTCCGCTTTCGGGGGTGTGCATGCTGGGTATGTTTTTTTGTTTCCATAACCCACCGAACGCTGACATGGATAACAGGATCTTTAACGTGCGTATTTGATCTTCTGCTTGCGTATACACACGAAGGGGGTTCAGGCACCAGCAGGTCTGCACATTATATGTTGACCTGGGAGATCTTAAAAATCTCCACCCTTTACCCACCAGGCGCTGTCACCGTGATTCGAACCCGGGACCCTCAGATTGAAAGTCCAACGCTTTAACCATTCGGCTATTGTGCCCGTCGAAAGCTGGGTCGAAGCCTCTCCTCCCGCGGGTTCAAACCCTTTCTCGACCGAAGTCAGGTTCCCACCCGTTCACACCCGGGTGCTGAGGAAGTTTCGGAGTGAAGAGCCTTTCCCAAAGGACACATGACTGTGCCGAAAATTTGCCTCGAAGAACCCTGATCACTGGGGAAAGAGTGGATCAGATATCAAAGCGTAACCAATTTCGGCTTCTTATAATGGAAAAGAAATAAAGGAAGAAACACACACATACACACATACACACACACACGCACACACAAACACACACACACAAACACACACACACACACACACACACACACACACACACACACACACACACACACACACACACACACACACACACACACACACACACACACACACACCCAACAAAAGCTAAAACAAAACGACAACAACAACAGAATACGAGGGAAGGGGATGAGAGAAAGTAAAATAACTGAAGTGACATAATTATATACGAAGCAATGTTGGCGAGGAAATTGCATTAACGAATATGGTGCTTTAGCCTTTCTCATACAGCACTGCAGTAAACCCTATCGCGAGGCCAATGAGCGTTACACGACAAAGAATGTACACCGACATATCCAGCGACCATGCTCCAAGTTCCATTGTACTGCATTGTTTCACTTGCTGCTGAATAGCTTGTCTACCTTGACAGCACACTGTCCAAGTTGGCTAACGACAGACGAGGAAGTTGCCCTCCTCCGCATCGACCTCGCTGACAGCAGCTTTTGGCAGACTCCCAGCAAATGTGTGAACCCGTCAAGGACTTAGGCTCCCCACTCAGCTTATATCACAAATTGATATAAGTTTACAGCTGGGCTAGCAGCAAAGTGAGAACTGTATTATCAATGGTTTCTCTATTTGCAATTTGGAAATCATTTACAGCTTAGTCTTTTGTGCAGGACTATGACTCTCAAACTTGGAGGCAAAATTGTACTGGCTCTTAGTGCTGCAGCCTTGGGGGTTAGTTGGCTTGTTGGAACCATCTTGACCGATCGATAGAGTTGGCAAGACACTCTCCACCACAATCAAATTCTAGCCCAGATAGTCAGGACAGCAGGTCCTCTGCTGTTCTGATGGATAGAGTCGAACACGACTGACTATCATACATACATAGCCTCAAAGCGAAGCTAACAGACTACCAAGCAGTCGTTCTACTCTCACTGCTGTATGCCTCAGAGATGTGGACTTCATGCTGTCGGCATGCAGAACAACATAATCAATTCATTCCATCTGCGTTGCCTGAGGAACATTCCTCACGTACAGCTGGCTGGCAGGACCTCAACCCAGACACAGGGACCCTTCAGACTCTGGAATGGAAAGCATTCACGCACTACTGGTGAGCTTCCAGCTCCGCTGGAGTGGGCATGATTATTATTATCCGCATGACCGACGAGCGAGCGCCTTGTCAATAAACTGTTCTTCCGAGAGCTATGTGCAGAAAAGCGCTCCCACGTGGGCCAGAAGACACGCTAAAAATACTCTTCATGGACTTCCCTTAAGAACAGCGGCATTGCCCAAACACACGGGAAGTTGAGTATAATACTTTCAGGGCGCCCTTTCATGGGGAGAACTCCGAATCAAATCCAACTTCCAGGTAAGTATCGTTCAATCAGCCAGTTCTAGCCTTCTATCGCTCAGCATGACACAGCATGGTCCTGTCTGGTGTGTCGCCGCTAATGAGGAGCAGAGGATCGGCAACGCCATTCTTAAACAGTAGCGAGGTAAAGGTAAAAAGTATTTACCCAGTCCACCTACACCTGGGCAGCTCCAGCTAGACCCCTGTCTCGTAGTGCTACAGACACTTCAGAGTCCGGACTGGATATACTTATTTGTCATTTGAGGACCTACCCAGTGTGAAGAACGCGATCTTCTTCGCTTCCGAAGGAGAAACAGTCTTGTCACTGCATTACTTCGTACGACACCGTTCAGCGATGCACTTATTATGTTGTACTGTGCTACACTGTTCTGTACTGCGCTGTACTGTACTTACTGTTTTGTACCCATCAGTAAAGATAAGAAAGCTGTACTAGTATGGTCACATTTTCAAAAGATCCAGTTGCCTTGCCGAAAGTAAATAACCTTGGTAGGAACTGTAAAAGGATTGAGGCGGATGAAAAAAAAAACAACAACAACACACACACAAAAAACAATAACGAGGACTGACGACATTGCAGAATGGACAGGGAAATCATTTGCAGACACCCAGGCTTTAACTCGCTCCATACGAACGGCGAAAAAGGCGACGTTAACAGCGTTTCACCCCAATTACCATAATGAAAATATTGCAAGCGGAAGGCTCTTATACTGAAAAGGTGAATGTTGACAAAGATTACCACAATTCTGACGACGGAAGCTAAAGGTTGGGTCACTCAGACACCCACTGGACATCCGAGGGGTCTGTGTAGAGGAGGAGAGAGGACTGGCCGTACTGAGTGAGTTAAAACACAATCAACATAGCCGTACTTCTACATTCCTTTAATGTACTTCACAATTTGCGTTAATGGTTTCTGATTATTATTGTCATTATTGAATTGTTACTCTGTTACATGTAATTGCATGATGGTTATGAATTTTTTGGTAGTTTTCTACCTTTTTGTATTTTCCTCTTCCCTCTCTCCTCACAGGACCCCCCCTCCCCCCCCCCCCACCCCCCCCCCCCCCCCCACACACACACACACACACGCACACACACACATCTTTTTATTTCTTTTTTTTTTTTTGATCGTCTAATATCACTGATAGTGAAAAGACGCTAAACTAAAGAACGAACGAATACAATCAACAGACCTGGGTCAATCTGGTGAACAGTTTTGTGTGTGTGTGTGTGTGTGTGTGTGTGTGTGTGTGTGTGTGTGTGTGTGTGTGTGTGTGTGTGTGTGTGTGTGTGTGTGTGTGTGTGTGTTTTCTATACAGCGCCCCTCTAGCTCGATGAAGAAGAGACTGTATGGTCCCGAGATGTGTGATTCTTCGTGTTGCGTTGCGTCGCGTTACGTTGTGGGAGTAGAGGTGGCAGAAGTAGTCCCAGTCCCCCATATCACACACACACCCTTCCAATAATTATTATGTTTCTTCTTTCTCTAATCACTGACACACCCTCTCCATTTTACATTTTGTACTCTATTATCTTTTCCACATTCTGTTCTCTCTCTCTCTCTCTCTCTCTCTCTCTCTCTCTCTCTCTCTCTCTCTCTCTCTCTCTCTCTCTTTTCCCTTCTTAGTCCCCACCCCCCTCGCTCCCCCCTCCCCACCCACCCCAACCGCCCCCCTTTTTCATTCGAATATACAGAAATGTTGATTTCTAATGAATAATGACCATCATCATCATTATGATAGAAATGATAATAATCCAAATAATAATAATGATATAATTTATTTTCAGTCTAACGTATCTTAGATGAACAGTCTATAAATAAATAAACGAACGCAGAAGTAGTATTGTATCATATGAAATTGTATTGTGTTGTATTGTACTGCTTTCCACTGTATTGAATTGCATTGTATCGTAGTGTATTGTAGTGCGCTGCAGTGTGTTTTATTGCGTTAACATATAGTATTACTTAATATTGTATTGTATTGCACTGCATTGCATTGTAGTGTAGTGTAGTGTAGTGTAGTGTAGTGTAGTGTAGCGCAGGAGTTGTGAGTAATTCAGGAAAGAAGAAAATTCAGCTATTAGCTCTCTCTCTCTCCCCCCCCTCCTCTGTTTCTCTCTCTCTCCAATCACTTTCGTCCATAACATAGAATAACAGCTCATTCCCATTCGCTTAGAGTGGCACTGTCAACAGGGACAGATCAGTGCGATCTAATAACCCTCACCCCCCCCCCCCCAACACACACACACACACACACACACACACACACACACACACACACACACACACACCTCATCCCACCCCCAAGGAAAACAAAAACAACAACAACAACAACAACAAAATAAGGCAACTTATATGCATGATGCAATTACCCACAAGCCTTAATGGCGCCGAATCGAAAAAAATACGTATGATACGCAGAAAGAATTACGACACCTACACGCCCGCGATTTTTTATATTCCCTTTTTTTAAGATTCCCTGGCAGCTCCGTAAATAATAAGCACATGATCTGCATTTCTCTCCCAGCCATTTGCATAAACGGATGGGTTATATGATACAGAGGCTTTAGTTTCATTTATATCATATATCCAAACTAGATTAGAAATTGTCACGGATCTAAAAACAAAGAAACGTTTATCTTTGGGCTTGAAAAAAGAAACGCAATAAACAGTAAATAAAGTATAATGATGAACAGAGACGGACACACAGAAGGAGACAGAGACAGACATGGAGACAGAGAGACAGAGCTGGGTGCAGACGGAGAGAGAGAGAGACAGAAAGACAGACAGACAGACAGATAGAGAGAGACAGAGACAGAGAGAGACAGAGAGGTATATATATATAGACAGACACGAATAGAAAGAGATTATGATTGTGTAACTCCATTGTTCCACAGACACTTCTTATGCAGCTTTGTGCATCTCCGAGCAACCCGTACGATTTGAATAACGGCCTCAAATCTCAAAACACTCACACACACACACACACACACACACACACACACACACACACACACACACACACACACACACACACACACACACAAAGCATGCATAACAAAACAAACGTATTGTATTGCACGTGAGAGGCTTGAAGCCGAAACCAGGGAGATAGATAGACAGACAGTGACGCTCATTGACATGCATGCCCAAGCGCTTCGCCACAACAAGAAAAAAAAAACAACTTCTAAGAGAGGTCTAGACAGCGGTGATGTAACGACAAAGCATGGTAAAATACCACAACGGCCATCTGTATGCATGTCATCTGTGAAGCCAAGTCACACACCACACCACACCACACAATATGAGCGTTCACTGACAACAAAAGCATCCAACACCACGCGCGCATGCACACACACACACACACACACACACACACACACACACACACACACACACACACATATATATATATATATATATATATATATATATATATATATATATATATATATATATATATATATATATATATATATATATATCGGATGTCTAAAAAAAAAAGTGAACCGCATTTTGACAAGTATTTTCTCAGTGATAGAAAAACTGAATTTATTGAAAATGTTCACATAGTAACCTTAGGGTATCATCAACAGGTCTGCAAAATATCTAAAGGGTCGGACGCAAATTATGCGAGTATTTTCAAATTCAGAACAACATGTCAAAACATCCAGTATCAGAGCTGTCAAATGTGACCTTCATCATATTCATGCCAGTTGCCAGGTGTTGTCATCTGTCAATCAGTGTCAGTTTAGAAATAGCCTGTCTGGGTGTCAAGTCTGTTTTTTTTTTTTTCGTCTGTATCCGAAATCAGTTCTGTCCAAAGTTTCAGTTTGGAAGGGTCAACCATGCCTTGAGTGAAAGTCATAAGGTTACCATTAAAAACTGTTTCAAGGAGAAAGGCTGGGGTGGAAGAAGGATCGTAAAGGAATTTCCAGGCTAGGGGTGAAGTCATGTCACTGTAAATAGACTTATCGCTAACATACGCACTACAGGGTCAGTAGCACGTAAAACTTGCAGTGGGAGACCCAAGACTGCATGTTCGGAGGAGAACAAAGACCGTGTTGAGGAACTGATTCAATCCCAGGAGAACCCAGAGACCCACAAATCTCTTTGAGAAGTTGCAAGCGATTTACCAGTGAGCAAGTCTTCTGTGCAAAGAATGGCGAAAGAACTGGAGCTGAAGACCTTCAAGAGAATACGGGTATCAAGGAGGGACCAAAATGTTAGAGGGAAAAGAAAAACTCGCTGCCATAACTTGAATGACCACTACTCGGCCACTGATGTGAAAAATATAATTTTCACAGACAAGAAAGACTTTACGTTACAGCTAGCTAAAAATCGCCAAAACGATCGCCTTTATGGGAAACGGAATTAAGAAATTCAGCCATCTCGCCTCTGTCATGATTTTCAAAAAAAGATAATGGTTTCAGCTGGAGTATCCTGGAAAGGAAAAACAAACATTCATTTTGTTGACACTGATAGAGCCAAGGTTAATAGTGAAAGCTACATTCAGTTGTTGGATGACAATCTTCTCCCGGATTGTAGGCGTCTTTATCCTAGAAATAATTATGTCTTTCAGCAAGATTGGGCTCCTTCACACACAAGCAGTGTAACGCAGGCCCATCTGGAGGAGGCTACACCAGAATTCATCATGTGTGTGTGTGTGTGTGTGTGTGTGTGTGTGTGTGTGTGTGTGTGTGTGTGTGTGTGTGTGTGTGTGTGTGTGTGTGTGTGTGCGCGCGCGTGTGTGTGTGTCCCCAAAAGACAACAACAGCAAACTAACAAAAGATTATAAAAGAATACGAAAAAAAGGAAACAGCTTGAGAGAGAGAGAGTGACAGAGACAGAGAGAAAGACAGACAAACAGACAGAGACAGTGACTGACAGACAGGCAGACAGACACACAGACAGAGAGAGAGAGAGTGACAGAGAGACAGAGGGAGGGAGACTATGTGGCATAATGACTTGTGTCCTTCAAGTGTTCAGGGATGCAGAACGTTGTGTTCCAGTGATGCTCGGGTGATGTGAAACCACATGCTTTTGAGCTCAGTTATGTGAGCCAGTAATTATGTTGGTACATGTTACTGTGGGCTTGATTTCTTCAGCGAGGCTGGACATTGGTCACTCGGCCAACAGCACCGCGCGAGCGGCGATCCTCGGACGCGGGCAGCCCATCGCGAAGTTTTCCCTTGTTACACAAAGCTCGGTAGAAGAGAGAGTGTTGCAAATACCCATATGTGTAAGCCGTTGCACAATAGTGCAGAAATTATAATTTTATGTCGTTACACTTTTTTTTTCTTCCAATTATGCTGAATGGGAAGTTCATTGATGTCCAGTGATGTGTCGTCTGGAATGTTTGATGTAAAACAGCGTGATCCACTGGCGCTCAGTGATACTATATAACGTATGATCTCAAACAATGTCGAAAAAAATGTGTTGACATAAGTGTTGTGCTACATAAAATCGTGCGTAATGTTCAATCGTATATCAATCACGTGAAATAATACGTTCGACCGGAGTCGGATTCGGAAAAAAAAAAGAAAAAGAAAACGTTTAGTAATATGTTTGAATCGGTGTGCATCATGAATATATGAATAAGTGT
>NC_134890.1:17375495-17380495 GCF_041734735.1 Babylonia areolata
TAAATAGATAAGTCATCAAATTAATGAAGACTACATTATTTTAATTAAGTGACTATATATATATATATATATATATATATATATATATATATATATATATATATATATATATATAACAGTTTAGCAAATATACAAATAAAGAAATAAAAATGAAATGTAAAAAAAAAAAAAAAGCAAAAAAAAAAAGCAAATGAATGTAAATAAGCACACAGACACGCACAGACAGACACACACACACACACACACACACAGAGGCAGTCTCACAGGTATGAAAGCACAAACAAATGGGACTAAGTGAGTAAGTAAGTAAGTTTGGTGATGTCCCTACAACTTATTGCTGACTACGGAACTAAATCAGTCAGTCAGTCAGTCGGTATGAAACAAATCCATCAGTTTAAAAAAAATTCCCACTCACTGAGTCAGTGAACTAGTGCCAGTAATGAATCTGTCAGTGTTAAAAATTCCAATCCTTAACCCCCTTCCTGTGTATGCGCACGCAGAAGATCAAATATGCACGTTAAAGTTCCTGTAATCCATGTCAGCGTTCGGTGGGTTATGGAAACAAGAATATACCCATCATGCACACCACCGAAAACGGAGTATGGCTGCCTACATGGCTGGGTAAATAAATAAAAACGGTCATACACGTAAAATGTTACATGTCTGTCTGAGTGTGTATGCGTGTGCGTCTGAAATTTGATTGAATGACACAGGAAACGAATGATGAGCGCCCAGTGGCAGCCGTCAGTCGGCTCTACCCAGGTAGGCAGCCTGTGGTGCAAATGTCCCCGTGTATGTAAAGCGCTTAGAGCTTGGTTTCTGACCGAGGATAGGCGCTATATAAGTATCCTTATCAATCAATCAATCAATCAATCAATCAATCAATCACATTTGCTGTGTTCCACACTAAATTCAACTTACGGTTTAGCTTACAACGACTAAACGGAAACGTTCGATCGTTCCAAGAGATTTGTCCCAAGAAACTATGCTTTCAGCATGCACACTTTGGATCTTTTTTTCTTTTTCTGTTATAGAAAAATAGCTGTTGATGTTTCTTTGTTTGTTTGTTGTTTTGGTGGTGTTGTAGTTGACACACTACAAAACGTGGTCCCCCTATCGGAATTCTTCAGCGAAATGTTGAACTTGACGAGCAGATTCTGTTTGAAACATGTTGAAATCGAAATAATTTCTTTTGGAATCCCCCCCTCGCCCCCTCTCCCCCGGCCCACACACACATACACACCCGAAATGGAAGCGGTTGATAGATGTTAGCGACGAGGTGGGTTGTACTTTTGGAGGAACAAGTAGAGACGTCCATTCAGAAAAAAAGTTCTGGCTGAATATACGCAGCTTTTGTTTTTCTTTTTCTTTTTTTTCTTCTTGTTCTTTTCTTCCTGTTTTTAAAGAGAAACATTTGGAGGAGTTGGAGAAGAGGGCAGTGAGAGAGAGACACAGAGAGAGAGAGAGAGAGAGACAGAGAGAGAGAGAGAGAGAGAGAGAGAGAGAGAGAGAGAGAGAGACAGGGAGAGAGAGGAAGAGGGAGGGAGAAAGAAGCGAGTAACAGAGAGATGGAAAGAAGAGATTGAGACTAAACAGAAACAGGCAGCCAGGGAGATAGACTGGTAGCAGAGAGAGAGAGAGTATCTCTCTCTCTCTCTCTCTCTCTCTCTCTCTCTCTATATATATATATATATATATATATATATATATATATATATATATATATATATATACAGTACGTTAAAGAGCTAAGCAAACGACTCTGTTTAACTCCTTTCGGACATTCATTTAAATCACCGGATTCAGCTAAGATGCACAGCTTTCAAAAATAGGGAACATCGTATAATATGTTTTTATTTCCTGCAAAAATAAGCCATAGCCTAATCCTCCTGGTGAACAGTGTCAAAAGCTTTCTTGTAGTCTGTCAATACCTGCTTCCCACTCTCACACCTATTTCACCACCCCCTCATTCTTGTTTTTCACACTTTTTACATTCGATGTCAACTTACTTTTCTGCGGACTTTCTCATGAGTTTATATATATATATATATATATATATATATATATATATATATATATATATATATATATATATATATATATATATATATATATATATATATATATATATATATATATCTATATCTCCTCTCTCTCTCTCTCTCTCTCTCTCTCTCTCCCTCTCTCTCTCTCTCTATATATATATATATATATATATATATATATATATATGTGTGTGTGTGTGTGTGTGTGTGTGTGTGTGTGTGTGTGTGTGTGTGTGTGTGTGTGTGTGTGTGTGTGTGTGTGTTTGTTTTGTTCTGAACCTGCGTTTGTTTGCAATATTCAAAACAGTCATAACACTTTAAGTAGTCGTCTCCCTAATAAATGTGCTTTTACCTGGAATCAGGTTTATAATTGCTTCGTGAACTTAACTTCATCATAGGTAATTCAATTCGATTATGCGAAATTGGATCTAAGTGTTCATTTCCTGAACGACTATAATCAGCAAAACTTCGCGGCGATTATGGTTTCTGGCGAACAAGCATCATCAGGTGTGTCACCTCGGACATTATGGAAATGATATTTCTGCACTTTAAATGTCAGTATTTGCCCTTGCATGCTCTATAAGAGACAGAGACGCGGGCACGCACGCGCGCGGACACACACACACACACACACACACACACACACACACACACACACACACACACACACACACACACACACACATGCATCAGGAAGAGAGAAACCAAAAGCTATCAAAATTAGAAGTGCAAAGAATAGTTGGGTGCTGTAATTCTTGTTTATGAACTCAAAATGTCCAATTGCCTAAGGCGACTGCTAACTGTCTTGCTTTTGAAACCTCTGAATTGTTTGTCTAAATCATTATTATCACTTAATGGTCAGGGCTAATATTAAGCAAAACATCTCTGTGTCTCTGTCTGTCTGTCTGTCTCTCTGTGTCACACACACACACACACACACACACACACACACACACACACACACACACACACACACACACACACACACACACACACATTTTAATCACATATTGCTGAACCAGGGTACACTTAATGTTAACAGATTCAAGTTTGCATTCTTAAAGAAACTTGGGTGTCGGTATATAAATTTCTGGAGAAAGCAGAAAACGAAAATGAATCTAAGGTAATATTCTATAATAATGTTTCTAAAGAATACAGACTTGAACCATGTTTGATCTATTTAAAAAAACACAAAAAAAACTGAACATAGAACAGCCATGTGCAGACTTCGCATAAGCACACATGATCTCCAAATAGAAAGAGGCAGATACACAGGCACAGAAAAAAAAGCATGCAAGAAAATGCAAAACATGTGGTGGATTAGAAGATGAATTTCATTTTCCAGACAAATGTATTAGATATGAATACTTACGAAAAGTTATCTTAAGAGATATAAAGTCTAAATTAACTAAATTTGATGGTAATGATACAGTGAGTAAATGGTGTAGATATAAATACTTACGAGAAGTTTTCTTAAGAGATATAAAGTCTAAATTAACTAAATTTGATGGTAATGATGCAGTGAGTCAATGGTGTAATTACGACCCCGTACAACCCCGACTTGCAAAATTCGTAAATGAATGTTTCAAAGAACACGTCATGTTTTGACTAAAACACCTTTCATTCAGTTTCGTTGTGTGGCTTTGTGTTTTTGTTGATGTTGTTTTTGTTTTGGGGTTGTTGTTCTTTTTTTCGGGGGTGGGGTAGGGGGTGGGGGGATGTTGTTGTTGTTGTTGTTGTTTGTTTCTGGTTGTGTGAGGGTATTGCATTTAGAGCATTGAAGACACCTTATCGACTCCCACAAGCATTGGACTCTGGAACCAAAAGAAAACTGGGGGAAACATCAGACGTGGCTTTAGCAGGGTGGAATGACCAGTGTGGCCCTTGAAGGGCCACTCCACTCCTCACATACCGCCTGTAGTCAGATCAGGGTTGCTATAGTAGTAGGTAATGTCTGTGAGAGAACCAGCTTGGCCTGATCCAGTCTCTTGGCAATGGTCGCCCAGGGAACGTCTTTTGTTTTTTTTATTTGTTTGGGTTTTTTTTTTTTTTTTTTTTTTTTTTTTTTTTTTGGTTTTTTTTGGGGGGGTGTCGGTGAGTCGTCTAAAGTATTTCCCAAGGTGGGCATCGGATGAGATTTATTCGTTGGCGTTATTGCTTTGTACTACTTTAAAATGGATGCATAACAACAGCAGCAGCAGCAATAGCAAAAGCAACAGCAACAATGTGATATATATATATATATATATATATATATATATATATATATATATATATATATATATATATATATATATATACAAACTTTTATAGAAATAAACGGAAATGGAAGAAGAAGAAGAAGAAGAAGAAGAAGAAGAAGAAGAAGAAGAAGAAGAAGAAGAAGAAGAAGAAGAAGAAGAAGTTTCTGTCTCTTTCTCTACACACATACATACATCTGTCTCTCTCTGTCTCTCTCTCTGCCTATATATATATATATATATATATATATATATATATATATATATATATATATATATATATATATATATATATATATGTGTGTGTGTGTGTGTGTGTGTGTGTGTGTGTGTGTGTGTGTGTGTGTGTGTGTGTGCATTATTTTAAGCCCACCCACCGTCGCCACCCCCCACCCCCACCCCCCCCACCCCCGCCCCCCGTCTCCCACCTCATAAAAAACAACATTTTTTTTTCACACTACGGCACGCAAAAGTGCTTTGCCAACCATCTCAAGCGACGATATAGAAATCCATACCAAACCTGACCTGACAATAGGAAAGAATCTCTCTCTCTCTCTCTCTCTCTCTCTCTCTCTCTCTCTCTCTCTCTCTCTCTGTGTTTGTCTGTCTGTCCTGTCTGCGAATGGCGTGGCCCCAAATTCCATTTTCAGAGTGTCTAAGTGCTGAGTGAACTCCCCATGTGAGACTCCTGTGCTCATCCAGAGGACCAGGGCGA
>NC_134890.1:17382995-17397995 GCF_041734735.1 Babylonia areolata
TAATATAGAAACGGAGATAGACAGAGTCAGAGATTATGAAAGACAGACAATAAACATAAACGCAGATTAAAAAAAAAAGAAGAAGAAACAATAGGAAGACAGGAAGAGGAAGAGAGAGAGAGAGGGGGGGGGGGTGGAGACAGGCAGAGACAGAGAGAAAGAGAGACAGACAGACAGGCAGGCAGGCAGACGGACAGAGACAGACAGACAGACAGACAAAGACTGACAGGCAGAGACAGACATAGACAAACAGATAAACAGACAGACAGAGAGATAAACAGACATACAGATAGACAGACAGAGACAGACAGACAGACAGGCAGAGACAGGCAGACAAATAAAACAGAGACAGGCAGACAGACAGATAAACAGACAGGCAGACAGATAGACAGACACAGGCAGACAGACAGATAAACAGACAGACAAAGACAGAGACAGGCAGACAGACAGAGACAGACATAAGCAGAGAGAGAGAGAGAGAGGCAAAGACAGGCAGACAGACAGAGACAAACAGACAGACAGCAGACAGACATAAGCAGGGAGAGGCAAACCCAGGTAGACAGACAGTAACAGGCAGAAAGAAAGACATGTAAACAGACTGAATGAGCGTCTAACCTAGAAAGGAGCCCGCAACCACGTCAATACAGTAACAGCTCCCCATGAATCTGCCCATCACTGAAGACACTGACAGGAGACTACAGGGAACCGAGAGATTTGGAACAAGACAATAATTATTATCCCATGCCTCGACCTGTCAAAAACGGATAAAAACCCTAATAACATATCGTGTTTAAGGGGATGATAGAAGTTAGATACCGGTGTAACATGTCAGTTTGACTCCCAGCCAAAGCATCACCTCGGGAATTATTCTGGTCTGGGACCGGATTATCCACCCTCCCCTAACCCCTCCCCGTCAGCCCTCCCTGAATAATTTAGTTCAGAATCCCTTCCTAAATTACACCCCTCTGCTACCTGTATCTGATCTGTACGTATGAGTATTATTTCATGTAGGAGATATGTAGGAGATGGAGAGAGTGGAAGCAAAGAATGAGAGGCAGCGAGAGAAATAATGGATGTATTTTTGTGTGTGTGTGATCGAACATATATAAGTCTGGAAGAAAATCCCTGTCCCGATATATTATTTTCATTGTTTTAGGTAGATCACTTAGCAATCGAATATTGTCAATATCTCTAAAATAAGAAACGGACCTATAGAGCAGAGTATCCTGAAATACAGCAGATTGAAGACACACGCTGGCCACGCTTATGACCTACAAATAAAAAGGGTAACGAAAAAAAAAAAAAAAAAACAGAAAGGAAAAAAAACCCACATGAATCTGCTGGACATGGCACGTGATTCAGCTGGACATTTTTTTTTTTTTGGTACTATAATGAACACAAGATTAGTAAGGACCGCGATATGAGTTGATTCCGTTTTGACTGGGCAGTGTTTATTTGTCCATAGTGTTACCTTTCTCTGCCACGGGACTGACATACTGGGAATTATGAAATTATATACTGAGCGTTATAATATGATATACTGGATATCATGGAATGAAAAGTTACAGCGGTCTTTTGAACCAGCCTGCATAGACTGAAGGGGGTGGGGGGTTGAGGGGTGGTGGATGGGGTTAGGTATAGCTGTTTGTAGGAACATGCAAAGCCTTCTCTTCTCTGGTGATTCCTGTGAAGGGCGGCAGAGAAGTTCGTTGCGTGCACACAGCGTAGTGTTTAACCTCTGTACCGCTGATCCGAGGTGAAATGGGATTCAGCGGGGCAAGCATTTGAAGTGCAGTTGCTTTTAATTGTTGTTGTTCTTTTTTAAATGGTGTCATTGATTTTTTGCTGTTGGAAAGTGAGGCAGCTGCAGAGAGGAAGGAGTCAAAATAGATGATGGTGACTGACGTACTGACCGGAAAACTATGTCTTCTCCAAGTGAGGTGACAGCTCTTCATAGACGAGCATACTCGTTAGCAGAAGTCAAGGGGTTAACTCCTGCCCTCAATGACTTAAAGAAATTAAATCCTTTTGCCCCTTTTGGGGTGTGGAGGATACAATAACAACACATACTCATTGAAACACAACTTTAGTCCAACGATGTCTCCGAAACACACGCAAAAACGCACACCCACGCACGCACACACACGCGCGCGCGCGCTGATGATAATGATTTGCAACAAAACAAATCAAACTCAAAAACACTGACAAGTATGTTTTAGATGTAACAAAAGTTACACACCCCTTTCAAAGTTTTATGAATTTACTTAGATTAAGTTGTGTTTTCTTCCCAGCACTGAATAAATTGCATTAACCGAACATTGACATATGTAATTTATATTCATGTGGTATCAATTTATTTTGAATTACAGTATTTTGAGGACATTCAAAAACAAAGTGAAATCCATCCCCAACAGTACCCATATTACATTCCTTGCAAATTCTGTTTTCTCTGTTTTCGCCTTCTCTTCTTCCTATTTTGATCTGCAGTTTATGGTTACTGCAACGAAACTTTATCAAAGGATATATGTAAGTATCTGGAAGTTGTGAAACATGTTTCTCTTGACAAAAGTTGCTTTTGATGCTCCTACAGACCAGACATTTAGTATTATCTCCACATCACGATACAGTTTGGCATTGGGTTTCACCGCAAAAACTAACACGTTCGTGCTGAACGCTGAGCCAGTCGTTTGCTCTTTGATCATCAGTTGGTACTGGGGAAGACATTCAAAGCTAGCTTGAGCAGCACGTTGGCTTAATGAATAGGTCGAGAATTAGCTTATTTATTTATTTATTCATTTTTTTTATTTTTTTATTCTAAGGTAAATGTGGTTTGGTGCATACGAACCAGTGTACTCGCTTTCACACTTCCTTGAAACTGAAATGGAAACTGAGTCACTTCTGTAAGTTATTTGTTGAGTTTGTTGAGGTTTTTTTGTTTCCTTTCCCCCATGTCCAGTGGGAGTACTGACATCACAATTAATTTCGTCGGCGTTCACTGGAACAGTCAGTCTGGGACGCTGCTGGCTGTGAGTGACACAGTCAGCCTCTTGGTGTTAGACGTTTCCCGGTCTTAACTCTCTCCATACGAACGGCGAAAGAGACGACGTTTACAGCGTCTCACCCCAATTACCATCATCAAAATATTGCAAGCGGAAGGCTCTTATCCTGAAGAGGTGAATGTTGACAGAGAATACCACAATTCTGACGACGGAAGCTAAAGGTTGGGTCATTGAGACACCCACTGGACATCCGAGGGGTCTGTGTAGAGGAGAAGAGAGGACTGGCCGTACTGAGTGAGTTAACCTTTCTTTTTCTACCCCCTGCCTTCCACCCCCCCCCCCCCCACCCCCACCCGCACAAGACCTGACTGAGCGCGTTGGGTTACGCTGCTGGCCAGACATCTGCCTAGCAGATCTGGTGCAGCATATTTCGATTTGTCCCGAACGCAGTGACGCTATTTAATTACATTATTATTATTATTATTATTATTATTATTATTATTATTATTATTATTATTATTATTATATTGTTTTTGTTGTTGTGGTTGTTGTTATATTTATATAGTGCTGAATCTTTTGCAGAGACAAATCAAAGCGCTTTCGTATCAGTCATTCACACACATGCATAACTCTAAAACTGGGAGAAAAAAACTGAAGACAAGGAAGAGGCAGGAAAGGGAGGCTATTTTGGGAAGAGGTGAGTTTTAAGGCCAGACTTGAAAGAGATGAGTGCGGAGACCTGACGAGGAGAAAGAGGAAGTTCATTCCAATTGCAAGGTCCAGAGACAGAGAAAGAACGGCGGACAACAGTCGAGTGTTTGAATCTGGGTATGCGTAGAGTGGATCCGAAGCCGATCGTAGTGAGCGAGATGGAGTGTAGAGGTGAAGCCAGCCACAGAGATAGGAAGGGACAGATTTGTGAATACATTTATAACATAGAGTGCTGATCTTGAACTTTATGCTATAGCAACTTAACTGAACAGAACTGAAATGTCCTAACCCCCACATACCCTCTTTCCATTGCCCTTCGATGCCAACCCTCATGTTTTCTGCAGATATGTCACAAAATAGTGCCTCCACCCTCTTTCTTGGCGCTTGTGTAATTGTGGACCTTAGCTTAAAATCGATCATCATGTCGGCCGTAAACACAAAGCTAAAATCAGCAGCTGAACATTTCCAGCTGCTACATTTCTGTCCGCCCCTTTTAAACGCTGCGTTGTGCGCACGTAGCGAACTTCTCTACCGCCCTTCAGGGAATCACCAGAGGAGAAGAGGATTTGCATGTTCCTACAAACAGCTGTACCCCCCCCCCACCCCCACTCCCCCAACCCCTTTCACCCAACCCCCTACCCCAACCCCCCTCAGTCTATGCAGGCTGGCCCAAAAGACCGTTGTAACTTGTCACTCCATGATTTCCAGAATGTCATCCCACAGAACCCAGAATACCATTTCATAATTCCCAATATGTCATTCGCTAATGGCCAGTGTACCATTCCATAATGTGTCATTCCACAGTGTAGACATTACACAAGATGCCTCTCTTTCTCCACGTGAATGTACGCAGCAGTTAGCTGGTTCATCAGAAGATGAATGCAATACGAAAATCGAGAATGTAACAAATATCCATCATCCCTCCCCTCCCTCCCGGAAAAACGCACATACACACAAAAATGTAGGTCTATGGTTTTGGTTTGTGACACATATCTTCGGATGCCCTCCCCCTCCCAACCTTCATCCCTCCGGCTCCCCCCACCCCCCCTCCACCCCTCTACCTGACGACGTCCAGACAGAGAGCGCTGACTGATACATGGGCCATTTCAGACACCTGGGAATCTTTTGTACCAAGTAAAGAACGCACTCGTAGGCACTGTACGGCACGGGGGAAGCTCGGGTTTCAAATGTGTGGAATTGCTCCCTAAAGGTTTGGGTATTTCCATTATCCCACCCAATGCCCCAGAGAAGTAACAGAGCGGTGCGAAGTATGCTATAACTGTTTATTGCCTGTCGTTGAACGATTCGCCGATTCCCAGGAAAAGACGAAGCATTTTCATTCCTTTCCTCGTGGTGACATTTTTTTTTCTATTCCGTTCATGGACTGGAACTTTCTCTCTTTCTCTCTGTCTGCCTCTGTCTGTCTGTCCGTCTCTTTCTCTCTCTTGGGAACTTGAGAAACTTCTACTTCGTAAGAAAGTTAACTGTTCTTTTTTTATTTTAATTGAGTGCAGTTTAGCTATATTTCTGTTTGACAGTATGTTACGTACAGACATGTGTCGTCACGCTGGCCATTAAGGAGAAGCGAGAGCGAAGGAAGCAGAGCTCAACTTCTGGAGACGTTTTCCCTGGCAACACCTGTGGGAAGTGCTGCGCATCCAGAATCGGCCTCTTCTTCCATATGAGGACACACACCGACAGATAAGCCTGCCTGCCTACTCATCCGTCGGTCCGACGGGAGGCTCCGTTATCATGTGTCGTTATGTGATGTTTATATAATGTTCACGTGTCCCTTCATAAGGGGCCTTGGCCTATATATGAATAAATATGAATAAACCATTTTCAGCTCTCTCTCTCTCTCTCTCTCTCTCTCTCTCTCTCTCTCTCTCTCTCTCTCTCTCTCTCTCTCCTACTCTCTCTCTCTGTGTCTTGTGTGGTGGATGTGTTTTAGGAGTGGGATATAGGAGTGGGCTCTATTCATAATAATGATGATGATAAATGATAATAATAATAATAATAATAATAATAATAATAATAATAATAATAATAATAATAATAATAATAATAATAATAATAATAATAATAATAATAAATATTTAGACGCCCTATCTCCGAAGTGCCCAGAGCGTTTACAAATATACGATTACACATACATACATTGCTGCAGATACACTTCATAACATTCATTTGCCAATACGCATAGAAAAACAGGTCACACACACACACACACACACACACACACACACACACACACACACACACACACACACACACACACACACACACACACACACACACACACACACACACACACACACACACACACACACACACACACACACACACCAGGCATTCATACTGATACAGTTCCATTCCTCTTTCCACCCACCAACAATCGCAGACAGACACACAGGGCGGGAAAAAAAACAAAAACAATAACTAACCATAACAACTGTGGAAAAAGTGAGTTTATGAGAGCTGATTTGAACGAGGACAAAGACTGGGCGTGTCGGACAGAATAAGGAAGTTTGTTCCAGATGACAGGTCCAATGAAAGAGATAGCTCGTTCCCCACTGATTGTTTTTTTTTTCCTCGCCTGTTTGGTATTTAGGAATATATAGGCAGACATGTACAAAACTGACACTCCTAAACTGAAAGTTCTGGAAAAAAAAAAAAAACAACTGGTTTCTTAGTTTTCAAAGTATGCCCCAGCAAGAGAAATGTCTGTAGTTGGAATTCAGTTGAATGAATGGCATAGAATAAGTACTGGCAAATTTAGACTAAGAACACTTGGCATGAAACGCACATCCAAAATGATTTTATACCGACCAACCGACAGACAGACAGACAGAGAGACAGACAGACAGAGAGAGAGAGAGAGAGAGAGAGAGAGAGAGAGAGAGAGAGAGAGAGAGAGAGAGAGAGAGAGAGAGAGATGGCGAGGGTAACAGAACAATTTACGTTCCTACACTATTGTCTTGTGGTGATATATATATATATATATATATATATATATATATATATATATATATATATATATATATATATATATATATATATATATATATATATATATATATATATGTATATATATATATATATATATATATATATATATATATGTATATATATATATATATATATATAATTTTTAAAAGTTGTTGCATGTAACATAAAACATGGGAATGTGGGAAAGACCAGTCAGTCATCCAGTCCAGTAAGTCCTTATATTGTTCTTCTCATTGCATTGTTGTCGCTCGATCACCGTCGGCATCGGCAGCTATGTTGACTGTCGTGTCGCATTACAATAACTTAACCATTCCTTATAATGTCATCATTACCGCATAATTATATGGTACGCTGTTTATCTTACCCGTGCTGACAACAACAACAACAAAAACAAAATCGTTTTCGCTTAGCTATTATATTGAGAGAGATGATGAGAACGTGAAGGGATTCAATGGTTGGCGTTCTCACTGCCCCAAAATCAATGCGATCAGCAGTCAGGTATTATTGTAACCTGATGTTCATGATTGTTTGTTAAACAAACAAACAAACAAACACAGAGAGAGACACACACACGTATATATATATATATATATAACTGATTAAGCAAACAAATACCACACTTTTTTTTTCTTGTACATGAATTGTGAGGTTCAACCCACGTGATGCTCAACAATGTGGGGCTTGCTGGTCTGACTGCGTCAGTATCAGAAGACAGATTAATGGGTATACCCATTTAGTGAAGCAAATTTAGATGCGCCTTTGTCGCTGAAGTATGAAAACAGTGTCAAATGCGGTTGATATCAAACATAATCCACGTAATATTATGTTAAAATAGCCATGACTCAGAAGGAAAAGAAAAAGACCAACCACAACATGGCAAACGAGACTACAAAACATATTTGACGTGAAATAACACAGCAAGATAATTGCAGCAGTTGTAATTTGTTCTTGCTTACGTGAGTTGTTCATGAAAAACAAACAAACAATAGCGAGTAATTATAACATATTATGCAAGCAATTGATCATCATTATATAACTGGCTAATATGATTGATCGTCATGAACAAATAGACGAGATATCAAACGAAAAATGTCATCACACACACGCACGCACGAACGCACTCACACACACGCACGAAAGCACACACACACACACACACACACACACACACACACACACACACACACACGCACGCACGCACGCACGCACGCACGTACGAACGCACGCACGCATGCATATTACACATGGATACAGACCTAGAGTGTAACGGTTCCCCATCAGAAGTTTTCGAAAACAAAGAAACGAACACATATATCAATACATCATCACAACCATGACGACACCTCAGGCTCGCTTTTTTTTTTTTTTTTGTATCCCCTATCAGGACATACACATACACACATCCATGTACACATATGTTTTGCAGCATATTCATCCCATCACCATAATCACCGTGTAATGTCTTTGACTATAATCAGCAAAACTTTCACCAAAAACAAACATACAAAAAGAAACCACACCCAAACCCCCCAAAAGCAACAACATCAAAGTCAGTATCTCAAGTTTGACTATTTTTTTCATGAATTCTCCTGACGCGAACAGGCCTTGTGTCTTCTTCCCACGTCAACTCAATGCCCCTTCTGACGGCGAGCAGATAGATATCAGCAGGTCTTACATCTCGGGTAAAGCGCTTGGTAAATCATAAGCCCATAAACAAACACGTTCGGTTCAGTAGGGAAAAAAAAAAAAAAAAAAAAAAAAAAAAAAAATATATATATATATATATATATATATATATATATATATATATATATATATATATATATATATATATATATATATATATATATATATATATATATATATATGTATGTATGTATGTATGTATGTATAGTGCTCCCTCCTCCTTAGAGTCCCATTCCAGTGGATGACAGCACTGACACATCAGGAAAGTTCTCCTCCAACGGATCGTCGTATATTATAACTTATCCTACTCATTCCCAGAAGAAGAAGAAGAAAAACAAAAACAAAAAAAAAACCACCCGTAAACGAGTTTCTCTCACAGCATAGGGGAGGGTGCAGAAGAAACATCACGGTACTGCACAGCCTCTGTCTCTCTCTGTTTCTATCTCTCTCCATGTCCCCCCCTCTCTCTCTCACTCTCTCTTAGATGAAGAGAATATTTCAGTCTCAGTCTCAGTCTTAGTATCTGTCTTTCTGTCTGTCTGTCTGTCTGTCTCCGTCTCTGTCTGTCTGTCTGTCTCTATCTCCGTCTCTCTCTGTCTGTCTGTCTGCCAGTCAGTCTCTCTCTCTCTCTCTCTCTCTCTCTCTCTCTCTCTCTCTCTCTCTCTCTCTCTCTCTCACTCTCTTAGATGAAGAGAATATTTCAGTCTCAGTCTCAGTCTCAGTATCTGTCGTTCTGTCTGTCTGTCTCTGTCTGTCTCCGTCTCTGTCTGTCTGTCTCTGTCTCCGTCTCTCTCTCTCTCTGTCTTTCAGTCAGTCTCTCTCTCTCTCTCTCTCTCTCTCTCTCTCTCTCTCTCTCTCTCTCTCTCTCTCTCAAGGGACAGTGGCATGATAATAATAACAGCCACGACAGAGGCCGGTGATGAAAGGAGAGAGCTGTTAGCAGCAGCGCCGATGAGTTATGCGATGGGTGCTTACAACAATCTCCATCCCCTGCTTACTAGTACAGCAGCAGCAGCAGCAGCAGCAGCAGCTTGCCTTGGCCAGAAGATAACGTTGGTAGCTTCTGCTAGCAGTTCCCGAGGGGCGCTTCCATCAGCAACGGACCTTTTGGCTCAGGGATGAAGGGGGGAGCGAGCCATACCATCCATCCGTTCTCCAGTAACTACTGGTCTGTTGGGGGAGGTGGGAGGGGTGCGGGGGATGGGGTGGGAGGGGAGGGGGCCGGGTGAGGGGGGAGGGGGGAGGCGGGCAGTGAACTCACGTTGCCCCCCGGCTCAGCTCATGCAGTGCCACGTGATCTGACTCCTGGCCCCACCAACAACACCTACTGGGAGGAGGAGGGCGGAAGTAGGGGAGGGAGGGAGGTGATGGACGGTGGAGGAAGGTAGGGGGGTAGGAGGGGTATGTGGGAAGAGTGGAGGAAGGTGGGGACTAGAGGGTAGGGGAATAAGTGGAGGGGATTCGGGAGATAGGGGAGACTATTGAGGAAGACAAGGGGTAGGGAGAATAGTGGATGGGATTGGGGAGATAGGGGAGACTGTTGAGGAAGACAATGGGGTAGGGAGAATAGAGGAGGGGATTGGGGAGATAGGGGAGACTGTTGAGGAAGACGAGGGGTAGGGAGAATAGTGGGGGGGATTGGGGAGATAGGGGAGACTGTTGAGGAAGACGAGGGGTAGGGAGAATAGTGGAGGGGATTGGAGAGATAGGGGAGACTGTTATGAGGAAGACAAGGGGAAGGGAGAATAGAGGAGATGATTGGGGAGATAGTGGAGACTGTTGAAGAAGACAAGGGGGGAGGGAGAATAGTGGAGGGGATTGGGGAGATAGGGGAGACTATTGAGGAAGACAAGGGGTAGGGAGAATAGTGGATGGGATTGGGGAGATAGGGGAGACTGTTGAGGAAGACAATGGGGTAGGGAGAATAGAGGAGGGGATTGGGGAGATAGGGGAGACTGTTGAGGAAGACGAGGGGTAGGGAGAATAGTGGGGGGGATTGGGGAGATAGGGGAGACTGTTGAGGAAGACGAGGGGTAGGGAGAATAGTGGAGGGGATTGGAGAGATAGGGGAGACTGTTATGAGGAAGACAAGGGGAAGGGAGAATAGAGGAGATGATTGGGGAGATAGTGGAGACTGTTGAAGAAGACAAGGGGGGAGGGAGAATAGTGGAGGGGATTGGGGAGATAGGGGAGACTGTTGAGGAAGACAAGGGGGAGGGAGAATAGTGGAGGGGATTGGGGGAGATAGGGGAGACTGTTGAGGAAGACAAGGGGGGAGGGAGAATAGTGGAGGGGATTGGGGAGATAGGGGAGACTGTTGAGGAAGACAGGGGGTAGGGAGAATAGTGGAGAGGATTGGGGAGATAGGGGAGACTGTTATGAGGAAGACAGGGGGTATGGAGAATAGTGGAGGGGATTGGGGAGATAGGGGAGACTGTTGAGGAAGACAAGGGGTAGGGAGAATAGAGGAGGGGATTGGGGAGATAGGGGAGACTGTTGAGGAAGACAAGGGGGGAGGGAGAATAGTGGAGGGGATTGGGGAGATAGGGGAGACTGTTGAGGAAGACAAGGGGGGAGGGAGAATAGTGGAGGGGATTGGGGAGATAGGGGAGACTGTTGAGGAAGACAAGGGGTAGGGAGAATAGAGGAGGGGATTGGGGAGATAGGGGAGACTGTTGAGGAAGAATAGTGAAGGGGATTGGGTAGATAGGGGAGACTGTTGAGGAAGACAAGTGGTAGGGAGAATAGTGGAGGAAGGATGTGGTAGTGGGCAGGATGAACAATGGAGGAAGGCGGGGGTAGGGTGAAGAGTGGAGTATGGTGGGGGTAGTGGGAACGGGTGAGGGTGGTAGGTGGAAGGGGGAATGATGGAGAAGGGTGGGGAGGTAGTGGGAACAGTGAAGAGAGGTGGGGAGGTAGTGGGAACAGTGAAGGAAGGTGGGGGTAGGGGGAACAGTGGAGGGTGGTAGGTGGAAGGGGGAAGGGGGAACGGTCGAGGGAGTTGGGGGTGGGGTGGGGGGAACAGTGGAGGAAGGTAGGGGGTAGGAGGGGGTGGGGGAACAGTGGAGGAAGGTAGGGGGTAGGGGGGGGTGGGGGAACAGTGGAGGAAGGTAGGGGGTAGGGGGGGTGGGGGAACAGTGGAGGTGGGTAGGGGTAACGATGGAGGAAGATGGGCAGAGGGGGTACTCGTCTGAGTCACCAGTGTCGTTATTAACCCCAGAGTCTGTTCTGTTGTGAGTCACCAGTGTCGTTATTAACCCCAGTGTATGTTCTGTTGTGAGTCACCAGTGTCGTTATTAACCCCCAGAGTCTGTTCTGTTGTGAGTCACCAGTGTCGTTATTAACCCCAGAGTCTTTTTTGTTGTGAGTCACCAGTGTCGTTATTAACCCCAGAGTCTGTTCTGCTGTGAGTCACCAGTGTCGTTATCAACCCCAGAGTCTGTTCTGTTGTGAGTCACCAGTGTCGTTATTAACCCCAGAGTCTGTTCTGTTGTGAGTCACCAGTGTCGTTATTACCCCCCAGAGTCTGTTCTGTTGTGAGTCACCAGTGTCGTTATTAACCCCAGAGTCTGTTCTGTTGTGAGTCACCAGTGTCGTTATTAACCCCAGAGTCTGTTTTGTTGTGAGTCACCAGTGTCGTTATTAACCCCCAGAGTCTGTTCTGTTGTGAGTCACCAGTGTCGTTATTAACCCCAGAGTCTGTTCTGTTGTGAGTCACCAGTGTCGTTATTAACCCCCAGAGTCTGTTCTGTTGTGAGTCACCAGTGTTGTTATTAACCCCAGAGTCTGTTCTGTTGTGAGTCACCAGTGTCGTTATTAACCCCAGTGTATGTTCTGTTGTGAGTCACCAGTGTCGTTATTAACCCCCAGAGTCTGTTCTGTTGTGAGTCACCAGTGTCGTTATTAACCCCAGAGTCTTTTTTGTTGTGAGTCACCAGTGTCGTTATTAACCCCAGAGTCTGTTCTGCTGTGAGTCACCAGTGTCGTTATCAACCCCAGAGTCTGTTCTGTTGTGAGTCACCAGTGTCGTTATTAACCCCAGAGTCTGTTCTGTTGTGAGTCACCAGTGTCGTTATTAACCCCAGAGTCTGTTCTGTTGTGAGTCACCAGTGTCGTTATTAACCCCAGAGTCTGTTCTGCTGTGAGTCACCAGTGTCGTTATTAACCCCAGAGTGTGTTCTGTTGTGAGTCACCAGTGTCTTTTCTAACCCCAGAGTCTGTTATGAGTCACCAGTGTCTTTTCTAAACCCTAAAGTCTGTTGTGGGTCTCCAAGGTCCTTTCTAACCCCAGAGTCTGTTCTGTTGTGAGTTACCAGTGTCTTTTAACCCCATAGTCTGTTGTGAATCACCAATGTCCTTTCTAAACACTAAAGTCTGTTGTGAATCACCAGTGTCCAGAGTCTGTTGTGAGTCACCAGTGTCCTTTCTAAACACTAAAGTCTGTTGTGAGTCACCAGTGTCCTTTCTAAACACTAAAGTCTGTTGTGAGTCACCAGTGTCCTTTCTAAACACTAAAGTCTCGTGTGACTCACCAGTGTCCTTTCTAAACCCTAAAGTATGTTGTGAGTCACCAGTGTCCTTTCTAAACACTAAAGTATGTTGTGAGTCACCAGTGTCCTTTCTAAACCCTAAAGTCTGTTGTGAGTCACCAGTGTCCTTTCTAAACACTAAAGTATGTTGTGAGTCACCAGTGTCCTTTCTAAACCCTAAAGTCTGTTGTGAGTCACCAGTGTCCTTTCTAAACACTAAAGTATGTTGTGAGTCACCGGTGTCCTTTTTAACCCCAGAGTCTGTTATGAGTCACCAGTGTCCTTTCTAAACCCTAAAGTCTGTTGTGAGTCACCAGTGTCCTTTTTAACCCCAGAGTCTGTTTCAGTCACCAGTGTCCATTCTAAACACTAAAGTCTGTTGTGAATCACCAGTGTTCTTTTCTAAACACTAAAGTATGTTGTGAATCACCACTGTCCTTTCTAAACCCTAAAGTCTGTTGTGAGTCACTAATGCCGTTACTAACCCCAGAATCAGTAAGTCACTAATGCCGTTACTAACCACATAATCTGTTGTGAGTCACTAATGCCGTTACTAACCACAAAGTCTGTTGTGATTTACCAATGCCGTTACTAACCCCAGAATCAGTGAGTCACTAATGCCGTTACTAACCACATAATCTGTTGTGAGTCACTAATGCCGTTACTAACCACAACGTCTGTTGTGATTTACCAATGCCGTTACTAACCCCAGAATCAGTTGTGAGTCACTATTGTCGTTACTAACCCCAGAGTCTGTTGCGATTCACCAGAATCGCTGCTAACCCCAGATTCCGTCGTGTATCACCAGTGTCCTTACTAACCCCGAACTGTTGTGAGTCACTAATGCCGTTACTAACTCCAGAATCTGTTGTGTGTCGTCAGTGTCGTTACTAACCAAGGAATCTGTTGTGAATCATCGGAGTTTTCATTGAACCCAGGTTCTGTTGTGAGTCACGAGTGTCGCAATTCGTGATCAATGCAGAGAACGTTTTGGTCAAGGCTGTAAAGATGATGATGATAGTAGTAGTAGTAGTAGTAGTAGTAGTAGTAGTAGTAGTAGTAGTAGTAGTAGTAGTAGTTGTTGTTGTTGTTGTTGTTGTGTCAGTCTGTCTCTGTTACCTTTTTGTCTTTGTCCGTCTTTCCCGCATTTTATTGTATTTCATTATTTATCTGTTGTTTTTTCTTCTCATGGCCTGACTAAGCGCGTCGGGTTACACTGCTGGTCAGGCATCTGCTTGGCAGATGTGGTGTAGCGTATATGGATTTGTCCGAATAGTAGCAATGCCTCCTTGAGTTCCTGAACTGAACTGAACTGAACTGAACTGTTTCTGTCTGTCACTGTCTTTCTCTCTTGTCTCCACTGACCCCCTTCCTCCATACCTACCTCCATGGGGAAAATCCAGAGCAACAGAACACCCACACACGGCGAACGCAGTGAATGTTCATAGCCCATAGGTCCAATGTCCACTCGATGCCCCGTGCTGTTCGTATTGAAAAAAGGAAGGACCAGCCAGCATAGAGGGAGTGGACTCGATTTTGTATGACTTCGTTTTTGGTGTTCATCAAGCCACTCCCTGTGGGCATTGCTAACGTGGAGTGTGCTGTTACATTCAACTGTTGAACCTGATGGAGGGCGGGCGGGGTGTGATCTGAACCTGATGGAGGGCGGGCGGGGTGTGATCTGAACCTGATGGAGGGCGGGCGGGGTGTGATCTGAACCTGATGGAGGGCGGGCGGGGTGTGATCTGAAGCTGATGGAGGGCGGGCGGGGTGTGATCTGAACCTGATGGAGGGCGGGCGGGGAGTGATCTGAACCTGATGGAGGGCGGGCGGGGAGTGATCTGAACCTGATGGAGAGCGGGCGGGGTGTGATCTGAACCTGATGGAGGGCGGGCGGGGTGTGATCTGAACCTGATGGAGGGCGGGGTGTAATCTGATGTCAAGTTCCTTTGACGACAACCAATCGTGTTTGTTTTGTTGTTGTAGTCGTCGTCTTGTTGTTGCTGTTTTATTTCAAAGTCAGCAGCTGTTTTGCCTGCTTTCTTCAGCCTCTGTCTCTGTCTCTG
>NC_134890.1:17405495-17415495 GCF_041734735.1 Babylonia areolata
CAACAACAACAAAATCGACATTTCCTTGGCCGAGATCTCAGCCAACCATGCACATATTCGTATTTGCATGAGCATGTCCTTATTTTTATAACCCGGTTATTTTTGCCATTTGCAACTAGATCAGATAGCGCTGGTTATACTTAACGAAAAAAAGTATATTATCTTCTATGCATAAGCTTAACCTAGTAATTTATACATCGCATGAAATAATTCATTTCATTTGGGTGTCTGTTGGCATTGCTATGGACAGAATATATTAATGTTTCTTTTTTTAGTAATCCCTAAAAGTGTTTCGTGGTATACAAGTATGTGGCAGAATGCTGAAGACGGTCTTCCGCCAGTACAGTGTTCGCGAGGGTCTGGTTTTCTTCTTCTTCTTCTTCGTTCGTGGCCTGCAACTCCCACGTTCACTCGTATATACACGGGTGGGCTTTTACGTGTATGACCGTTTTTAACCCGCCATGTAGACAGCCATACTCCGCTTTCGGGGAGGTGTGTGTGTGTGTGTGTGGGGGGGGGGGGGGGTACATGCTGGGTTTGTTCTTGTTTCCACAACCCACGGAACGCTGACATGGATTACAGGATCTTTTATCGTGCGTATTTGATCTTCTGCTTGCGTATACACACGAAGGGGGTTCAGGCTCTGGCAGGTCTGTACATATGTTGACCTGGGAGATCATAAAAATCTCCACCCTTTACCTACCAGGTGTCATCACCGTGATTCGAACCCGGTACCCTCAGATTGAAAGTCCAACGCTTTAACCACTCGGCTGTTGCGCCCGTCGGTCTGGGTTTCCTTTCCGCTCTCGCCCTCCCCTCCCAAGTTTGACTGGAAAATCAAACTGAGCGTCTAGTCATTCAGATGAGACAATGTCTCCCTGTCTCACACCGAATAAAGTACAAGATCAGCACTCTATGCTACAAATGTATTCACAAATCAGCCCCTTCCTATCTCTCTGGCTGCCTTCACCTCTACACTCCATCTCGCTCACTACGATCAGCTTCGGATCCACTCCACTTACGCATACCCAGATTCAAACTCTCGACTGCTGGCCGCCGTACTTTCTCTGTCTCTGGATCATGCAATTGGAATGAACTTCCTCTTTATATATATAAACATGAACACTTCCGGTATAAAATCTTAATAAATATACCCATCTCCACATGTCTGTCTATGTGGATGAGAAGAAGAAGAAGAAGAAGAAGAAGAAGAAGAAGAAGAAGAAGAAGAAGAAGAGGAGGAGGAGGAGGAGGAGGAGGAGGAGGAAGTGGAGGAGGAGGACTTTGATGAATGAAAATAAAAACAAGATACGCTGGTTTAGAACAAATACCAGGTTTTTACGGACAATCTGCTCAGAGATGATTATACGATCGTCTTTTGATCCAATTGTGGATGATTCCCATGAGACTGTCGCCCCCCAAAAATGTTTCAGCCCAGATCCGGAAGGGAGTTCCACAAGGATTAACCTGAATTCAAGTTCTCAGTCTCTGGAGATATCTGCCGTATAACAAAATTGTCGCGTTAATCCCACCCCGCCAGTTTGAACCTGAATTTGAAATTAAACACACGACTACAAAACGTTCTAGGAATTAAGTCCTCGGCAGATTTAACATAATCACACACACACACAGACACACACACACACACACACACACACACACACACACACACACACACACACACACACACACACACACACAGACACACACAGAGACACACACACAGACACACACACACACACACACACACACACACACACACACACACACACACACACACACACACACACACACACACACACACACACACACACACACACACACGACAAAGAAGGAGAAAGAAAGAAGTTTCAGTCAGGCAATGGGATTTTCAAGCTAGCAACGTGAATGGTTTTTGCACTGCATCAAATCCAGGCAGGATTATGACCCTTCACATAAACGACACAGCGAAAGGAGCTGTTCAAGAGGCAGGGAAGGGAGGGGAGGGGAGGAAAAGGGAGGGGGTGTGTGGGGTGGGTGGGAGGTAAGGGTGTGTATAAGCCAGAAGATGTGGAGGGGAAGCGGGTGTAGGAAGAAGGGGTATGGATGGGGTAGGGGTGAGGGTGAGGATGTGTGTAGGGAGTTAACGGAAACAGGAGAAAGAGGAGCAAGGAGAGAGAGAGAGAGGGGGAGAGACAGACAGACAGATAGACAGAGAGAGACAGAGAGAGAGACACACACACACAGACACTCACATAGAGAGAGACAGAAACACACAGAGAGATATACTGACAGACAGACAGAGAGAGACAGAGAGAGACAGAGAGAGAGAGAGAGAGAGAGAGAGAGAGAGAGACAGAGATACAGAGATACAGAGATACAGAGATAGACAGACAGACAGAAACACAGAGACACACACACACACACTCACATAGACAGAGACAGAGATACAGCGAGAGAGAGAGAGAGAGAGAGAGAGAGAGAGAGAGAGAGAGAGAGAGAGAGAGAGAGAGAGAGAGTAGGACACACAAGGACACACAAATGGTTTAATTATATAAGCCTTGTGCCCTTTACAAATGGAGTGCACCAACATAATGAATTACTAACTTAAACTCTATTTCCTAATGGCAAAGAGCTTTAAAAGTACGAAGTTCACAACATCCATCACTGTTGCTATGTTTTCAGCAGCCATCAGTGATGCAAATTTAAACACAGACGTATGTCTGTAATATTAAGTTATAGGGAATTAAGTCATTCCTGGGTTCACTGTATTTTGGACATTCAGAGAGAGAGAGAGAGAGAGACAGAGAGAGATACGGATACGGATGTTTTATTCAATTTAGGCCATGTCCCCTCATGAAGGGGTGGTGTAAACAGACATTACAGAGGTGATATATTCAGATATATAACATAACACAGTTGTAACCTGAAAATGAGAAAAGAATAGTCATTATCTGCATTTAGTCTTATTCACACAGAATAACAAAAAAGCGGAAAACTAGTACACACTCAACTGCATATTGTATTTCTGATCTTTAAGGCTTTGTACAAGTAAATTGCTAGCTGTTTATTAACGTGTTCCTTAGTGGATGACATAAGCAAATACAGTCTGAACAAGGAGGGCTGCCTATGAAATTTTGAAGGTATCAGCTGATTTCTAAGATCACTTAACACAGGACAACAAAGTACAAAGTGGAGTTCGCTCTCCGTCGCACTTTTACATAAAGGGCAAATAAGGTCACTATCTTTATGTTGCCTGTAACGGTAATAATGCGTAAACAAATCAGAAATTCCAAATCTAAACTTTGCCATGATACATTTTAAACGTCTATCCATATCCATAGCCAAATAAACTGGTACCGTATGTCACAAATTATTCTGTCTATAAAAATAAAAAACGATTACTATCTTGGATGTGGCTCGACCATTCCTGCCAATGACAGTCGATTAGTCTCGAGCGAAGTGTACGTAGAAATCCGTTTAAATCCTCTACTCCTTGATTTAGCCACACGTTAGCAAAGCCTAAATCATGCAGTTTTATTCTCACTTTTGACACAACAGTTAGTTCTACCTCTATTATCCAAATCATGTAACATGTTGTTGGCATTCTTTGGCAGTCTTACGTTTTCCATTGAGAGAGAGAGAGAGAGAGAGAGAGAGAGAGAGAGAGAGAGAGAGAGAGAGAGAGAGAGAGAGAGAGAGAGAGAGAGAGAGAGAGAGAGAAGAATGAGCAAGAGTAAGTATAGTGTGTGTGTGCAGAGAATGAAGTCTTACATCAGAGATGAAAATCGCTTACTTCACGCTCATGGTCATCATATACAAGTGACCATAATGAAGAGAAGAAGAAGAAGAAGAAGAAGAAGAAGAAGAAGAAGAAGAAGAAGAAGAAGAAGAAGAAGAAGAAGAAGAAGAAGAAGAAGAAGAAGAAGAAGAAGAAGAAGAAGAAGAAGAAGAAGGGGAAGTGGGTGCACGAAGAAAGAGTGTAGGGATAGGAGGGGTGAAGGGGAGGGTAGGGAGTTAGGAAAACAGGACACAGGGAAGCAAGGAGAGAGAGAGAGAGAGAGAGAGAGAGAGAGAGAGAGAGAGAGAGAGAGAGAGAGAGAGAGAGAGACAGAGACAGAGACAGAGACAGAGAGACAGAGATACAGAGACAGACAGAGATACAGAGACAGAGAGACAGAGAGAGACAGGTACAGAGAGAGACACAGGGAGAGAGAGACAGAGACACATAGACACAGAGAGAGAGAGAGAGACAGAGAGAGACAGAGATAGACAGAGATACAGAGACAGAGAGAGACAGAGACAGAGAGAGACACAGGGAGAGAGAGACAGAGACAGAGAGAGACAGAGACACACACACACAGAGACAGAGAGAGAGAGAGAGAGAGAGAGAGAGAGAGAGAGAGACAGAGAGAGAGAGAGAGAGAGAGAGAGAGAGAGAGGAGCGGGGAGAGAGACAGACAGGCTAGATGGGAGGGACTGGGCAAGAGAAGGTAGAGTGTCTTTCTGTTCAGAGAAAGAAGTCTTACATCAGAGACCGAAAACGCTTACATCACGCCCATTGTCACCGTATACAAATGACAATAATGGTAATGATATTGGTAATGATGGTGATGGTGATGATGATGATGATGATGATGATGATGATGATGATGATAAGGAAAAGAATCATCATCATCATCATCATCATCATCATCATCATCATCATCATCATCATCATCAAGATGAAGAAGAAGAAGAATCATCATCATCATCATCACCTTCATCATCATCATTATCATCATCATCAAGAAGAAGAAGAAGGATCATCATCATCATCATTTGTATATGTATTTGTATTTCTTTTCATCACAACAGATTTCTCTGTGTGAAATTCGGGCTGCTCTCCCCAGGGAGAGCGCGTCGCTACACTACAGCACCACCATCATCATCATCATCATCATCATTATCAAGTCTTGGCTTCGCGAACGACGAGTTAGAAAAAGGTGGTTGTCCACGTCTGCTCTAAGGTTCACTGGACTGGTGGGTGGCTCGGCCAGCTCGGAACAGGCAGGTCCATCCGCAGCGGCTACAAAGGAAAGTCTCCGCTGGGTCGGGTGCTGTGAGGCAACGTGTTTCTCTCTCTCTCTCTCTCTCTCTCTCTCTCTCTCTCTCTCTCTCTCTCTCTCTCTCTCTCTCTCTCTCTCTCTCTCTCTCTCTCTCTCTCTCTCTCTCTCTCCCCTTCCTTGTCCTTTTCTCCTTCCTTTAGGCAGGATCTGCGGATGATGTGTAGCCAGGTCGCACGACCTGCAGCTAGAGTGGACCACTGGCGATTGTCATTGTGACAGACACCGATGGATATTTTTCAGATAGTTTTCTTCTTTTTTTTTCTTTTTTTTTGCGCTCCTCTGTAAACGGTAGGGAAGTGGAGAGTTCCCCGTGCAGCAATCTCTTGGGCAGGCGGTGATCCTCCTTCCTCGATACATGCCCAACCCAGCGCAGTTTCAGTCTTCAACAGGGGATGACCTCGTCGATGCAAGTAGTGACTTCCATCAATTTTGCTCGAGGGACTTTCGGTGTTGGTGACAAAAGTCGCTCCAGCTGATGTTGAGGACGGTACGGTACGGTACAGTACGGAGCAGCGTTAGTGGAACCGTTCAGGAAGTCACAGGCGATGCCGAAAAGTAACTGACGAGCGGGCGCAATAGCCGAGTGGTTAAAGCGTTGGACATTCAAACTGAGAGGGTAAAGGGTGGAAATCTTATCCGATCTCCCAGGTCGACATATGTGCAGACATGCTTTGTGCCTGAGCCCCCTTCGTGTGTATACGCAGGCAGATGATCAAATACGCACGTTAATGATCGTGTAATCCATGTCAGCGTTCGGTGGGTTATGGAAACAAGAACTTACCAAGCATGCACATGTACACCCCCGAAAACGAAGTATGGCTGCCTATATTGCGGGGTAAATAAACAAACCCGTCATACACGTAAAGTGATACATGTTTGTCTGAGCGTGTTTGTGTGCGTGCCTGAAATCTGATGGAATGACACGGGAAACGAATGATGAGCGCCCCGCAATGGCAATCATCAGTCGACTCTAACTAGGTAGGCAGCCTATTGTGCAAATGAACTCTTGCTTGTAAAGCGCTTAGAGCTTGTTCTCCGACCAAGGATAGGCGCTATATAATAATAATAAGAAGAAGAAGAAGAAGAAGAAGAAGAAGAAGAAGAAGAAGAAGAAGAAGAAGAAGAAGAAGAATGGGTACTTATTTTGCACACTATCCAGAAATCTGCTCTAGGTGCTTTACGAAAACACTTTTGTTTACATAACTTATTATATTACATCAATGTTACATACACACACCAAAATGTGACTAAACACACACACACACACACACACACACACACACACACACACACACACACACACACACACACACACACACACACACACACACACACACACACACACACACACACACACACACACACACACACACACGCGCGCGCGCGCGTTTTGTACACATACATATGTATACACATATAATCAAGCACAGCTAACGCTAAGGAAGTGGACCTGCCACAACTGAACTTATTGCTGAGGGAAAAGGTGAGTTTTGAGACGAGATTTAATTAAAAGCTGCAAGGGAATCAGAATGACGGAGGTCATCAGGTAGCTTGCTCCACGTCTGTGGCGATTGAAAAGAAAACGATCTGTGTCCATAGGTCTTACTTCTGATGTGAGGTGTCCTGAGAAGCCGAGTATCAGAGGAAGACGGAGCTGGCGAGAAGGGAGTATAGATATGCAGGAGTTCAGAAAGATATAGGGTAGGCATGGGTAATTGCGAACAGCGTCTAATTGCGAACGATTCGTATACTCCCCCACTTTGAAGCGTTCTTAACGGTTGCATTTCGTAATTTAACGTCTGCTTCGATCTTTTTTTTCTAATACTTTGATGAATATCCATTTCCAAGAAACAGTCAAACATCAGCTATTTCTGACTATTTCTGCGCTCTGTCTTCTCTTCGCACACTACTGCTGACCAAAGTTACAAACGTGCTCTCGAAATCCTGAAATCAGTGGAAGCACGTTGTAGGACATGAACTTGGGCATAGTTTTAAATAGTTGATTTGATCGGATATGCTGAATGCGCATTGCCAGTGCTGGGAGAATTTAAGAAGGCATATTGATAACAGGCCAGAACGTCAGTTTTGACAGGCATCTGCAATTTTGATGTGAGTCTATTTGCGAACGATGCTGCACAGCTACCCTACATGACAGACACAAATATGGCTCAGTTGGTTTCCTCTTTTGTCCTGTCCAGACTGGATTACTGCAATTCCACTCTTGCAGGTTTACCATCTTCCTCCATCAACAGATTACTGTTTGCTTTTGTAAGTCTGTTGTCAATTTGTTTGTCGACAGTGGAGTGACGGCCTAGAGGTAACTCGTCTGCCTAGGAAGCGAGAGAATATGAGTGCACTGGTTCGAAACCCACAGTCCCCAGTATATTCTCCCCCTCCACTAGACTTTCAGTGGTGGTCTGGACGCTAGTCATTCGGATAAGACGACAAATCGAGGTTCTTTGTGCATCATGCACTTAACACACGTAAAAAGATCCCACGACAACAAAAGGGTGGTCCCTGGCAAAATTGTCTAGAAAAATCCACTTCAATTGGAAAACAAATAAAATTGGGGGGCGCTCTCAGTGTTACGACGCGCTTTCTGATTTCACACAAACAAATATGTTGTGACAAAAGAGAGTAAAATTTAAATTCAATATAACACACTATTTGTATTTGTATTTCTTTTTATCACAACAAATTTCTCTATGTGAAATTCGGGCTGCTCTCCCCAGGGAGAGCGCGTCACTACACTACAGACCCAACCTATTTTTAAAATATATTTTTTTCCTGCGTGCAGTTTTATTTGTTTTTCCTATCGAATAGGATTTTTCTAGAGAATTTTGCCAGGAACAACCCTTTTGTTGCCGTGGGTTCTTTTACGTGCGCTAAGTGCATGCTGCACACGGAACCTCGGTTTATTGTCTCATCCGAATGACTAGCGTCCAGACAACCACTCAAGGTCTAGTGGAGGGGGAGAAAGTATCGGCGGCTGAGCCGTGATTCGAACCAGCGCGCTCAGATTCTCTCGCTTCCTAGGGGGACGCGTTACCTCTGTGCCATCACTCCACCATAATACGACTTTGATATCCGACGGATGTCCTGAAATCTGCCTCACAGATGGTGGTGTGATGAGGACAGTGGTCACCTGCAGATGTGAGCTAATGGAGAACTTCCGTCTTTATGTTTTGTTTGTTTGTTTGTTTGTTTGCTTTTGTTTTTGTTTTTGCCTGACTTTCAGTCAAAAGAGCGTCGTATTTTTCTTTTGTTGTCATACTTTTCAGATTCGCTTTATCCGTTGCACATATCTTATATTATTGCTGTTCTTGGGCTTGTTGAAATCAATGTTGAATAGTATACCGATTGGCTATCTTTTTTTCTTTTTTTTATGAGGGTCCGTGGCCTATAATGATTGAACTGTTTGTTTTCATCTCTCTTCTGTTGGATATGCTTGAAAACACACACAAACACACACACACACACACACACAGACACACACAGACACAGACACACACACACACACACACACACACACACACACACACACACACACACACACACACACACACACACACACACACATTGTTTTTGTTCTTTTGATTACGCCACTCACTCCCCACTCAGAACATCACGACCCTTGCCCGGTAACTACCATCTCTATTATCATCATAATCATCGTCATTAGCATTACCATTGTGGCAATTATCACTATCGCCATCAGAGGGAAAGGACAAGGGGAAGGAAGGGGGGGTGTAGGAGGAGGAGGAGGAGGAGGGGGAAAGGAGGAGGAGGATGATAAGAAGGAGAAGAAACAACAGAATAAACTTGAGGAAGAAGAAGGAGGAGGAGGGGGAGGAGGAAGAGAAGAAGAAGAAACCACGGTACAAATACAGAAGAAGAAGAAGATTGATTGATTGAATTTTTAATGGCGCAGTAAAGGCCTTTTTACATCTCTGCCCATTTAACGACACAAAACATAAAAAATAAAGAACGACACAAAACGTAGAAATAAAGAAATAAAATGAAATAAAATAAAATAATACGAATAAGAATAGTAACTGGAATAGTCTATTAAAAGTAACAAAGCAATGAAAAGAACAACTCGCGCCCGCGCACACACATATTATAAAACAAGCAAACAAAGACATACGTACACATTCACGCCCACACACTAAAACACACACAAACACACATACTCACTTACGGCTCATTTGCAAACACGATCACACATACATTCATTTTTTTTTTTTTTTTTTTAATTCACCATGGCATGGCAGCTAGTGTACTGAGTACAAGCAAGCATTTGCAAAAGACCAATAAGTTAACCCTTTCACTGCCAAACTCGCATTTATGCAGCAGCTAGGTAGAGCACCCATATCACTGAAGGGTGACCAGATCATGGGTCTGTTATCCATGAACCTACTGCTCTTTATGTTTGGTGGTAGGATAGTCCATATTTTCTACACGTCACAGGGGGAATCCTCAGCTAGTCTTGGACACTATATTTTCTGTGTTCATAGCACAAGGGAATTTTGAACCCCAAATTGACTGGCAGTGAAAGGGTTAATCAAAAGTATCAAATAGAAATATGTTTACGTTAGTTTTAAAGAGCGGTATGGCTGGAATTTGACGACATGTCTTGGGAAGCATGTTCCATTCTATGCTTCCATTAAATGAGATACTCATCTTTAATAAATCAATTTTAGGCTTTGGGACAATAGCTCTGTCTGATTTACTTTGGAACTGGAAACAAAATGATGATTTTGAATATTGTGGGCATGCGTTATGAACAATATTATGCATAAGAATCAATGTGTTATATCTAATAAGTAGATGAACAGGTAATATTTGAAGTTCTTTGTGCACGACCATATCGTTAGCATCACACCAGTTTTTGACAGATTTCATGTTGGCAT
>NC_134890.1:17417995-17420495 GCF_041734735.1 Babylonia areolata
ATCGCATAAGGCAGTTTGCCATCTTTTTTATGTGTGTGTAAAATGGGTTGTTCACCTTCCTAATTTGAACTTATTTAAAAAATATATATATATTATGTAATTCTGCTTTTCATATTCGGTCAGCAGATACGTTACTTTTGATCCTATCAAAGAAACATAATTATCGCCTGAAGAATTCCCTTCAAACATAAGCTGTGAATTTCTTGTCATTTCAAACATCATTTGACTGCATTGTACCTCCGTACTACACTCAGCTTATCAAAAAGAAATTGTTTTATTTCATTCAAAGTATGTGTAGTTATAATTTTTTTTTTTTTTTTTTTTTTTTTTTTCTTTAGGCAGTTGTTGATTTGACTTTCTGTCTTTCCGATCTATAATCAAACTCAGTTTCCAATGTTATGAACTACTTTTCCATATCTTTTTACCACAAGTCATTATAATCAGTCTAATATCAGCATCTTAGATGAACAGACTATAAATAAATAAACGTATTATAGTCTGGGAAAACGAAAAGTAAAGGAATGATTACTGATATTTAAAAAAAAATCAAAACAAGAAAAACAAACAAATACAAAAGCAAACAATTGAATAAATACTAAATAATGAAAAAAAACCAAAACCAAAAACAAAAAAAACAACAAAAAAAAACAACCGTAAATAAATTGAAACAAAAAAGAAAGAAAAAACAAACAAACAAACAAACAAAAAACCCAGAACAAACAAACAAACAAAACCCCAAAATAACATACATGTAGATGTCCCCCGTGAATCTAATTTTTTCAAACTGAATTAAGACCAGGAAAACATCCGAATCTAAGTGCTGGTACGGTGGTTGAATTAGGTCACCTGGTTAAGAAACATATAGGTGTGTGAGTGTGCGCATGCGCGTGCGCGCATCTGTGTGTGTGTGTGTGTGTGTGTGTGTGTGTGTGTGTGTGTGTGTGTGTGTGTGTGTGTGTGTGTGTGTGTGTGTGTGTGTGTGTGTGATCACACATAACCTTCGCGTGTCACAGACAAAACCTTTGAGAAATTTCTGGGCATCAATAGAAAAAAACCTTCATCCCCTCCGCAGTCCTTGAAACTCCTTCATTACACACCCACACCCAGGCACACCCACACACAACCACCCACCCACCCACCCACACACACACACACACACACACACACACACACATGCGCGCGCACACACACACACACACACACACACACACACACACGCTATCTCTCTCTCTCTCACTCTCTCTCTCTCTCTCTCTCTCTCTCTCTCTCTCTCTCACTCTCACACACACACACACACACACACACACACACACACACATGCATACATGCACACACAAACAAGCATAACATATAATGCAACAAATATGCAGTCTCACATATATGAAAGCCCCAAACAAAAGGAACACTCATCCCTTCCTCAGTCCTTGAAACCCCCTCATCACACACACACACACACACACACACACACACACACACACACACACACACACAGACATTCCACTCCACCACTCAAACTCACCAACCAACCTCCCCCCCCTACTCTCCCCCCCCCCCCCCCCCCCCCCCCCCCCCCCCCCCTCCCCCCCACACACACACACTACCTGAGAGCGGAGGGCAGGGCCAGGGTGGTCATGACGAGGTAGACGGCCACACACACCATGACAGCCCGGCCCCTGCTGCACACGGCTTTGGCCCTGGTGGGTTGACACACCATGATGTAGCGCTCCACCGCCACGGACACCGTCAGCCAGGAGGACACGCACACAGACATGCTGAAGATGAAGTGGGCGTAAGGGTACAGGTAGCCGAAGGCCCTGTTCCCCACCATGTCGTCCGTCCGCAGCAGGAGGATGGTCAGGAAGTAGAGCACGTCGTTGAGCAGCTTGATGGAGTCCGACACGGCCAGCGCCGAGAGGAAGGCGTTGGTGGAGGTCCTCATGTTCCTGTGACTAAGAACGATCAGCGTCAGAGCGTTGCCCATCAGCCCCGGAAGGCAGATGCAAGGGTAAAGGATCAGCCCCGTGATGAACTGAGACGTTTCGTAGAACTCGTAGAAGTCTTCGTCGTGGGAATGCGCCGACTCGTTCTGGCACCAGTAGACAGTGTCGTTCAATGTGGTGGCGGTGGTGTTGTTGAAAGGCAGGCTGTGATTGGCTGAGGCGGCTTCCTGGAAAAACGGGTTTTCGCTGGTTGTTCCTGGGAAGAAATTTGTTGTGGTGGTTGTTGTGGTGGTTGTGCCGTTGTGAAAGAAGTCCTGAATGGTGGAGCCGTTGAGAGCCGAGAAGTCTGTAGTGAACGAGTCGTTCCACCACACGTTTCGATTGGTCGACACGCTGCTACCTCCTGACCATTCCTTCAATGAGACCAGGGGAGGGACTTCGGCTGTGCTGGTCTCCTTCAACGTGTAGCTTCGTGTCTCCCACCAGTCAACGTCGTTTAACTGTGAACTGTTCATTGCGTCGTTGGAAGCCATGGCTTTGTGTTTGTTTTTTTGTTTTTT
>NC_134890.1:17435495-17437995 GCF_041734735.1 Babylonia areolata
CACACACACACACACACACACACACACACACACACACACACACACACACACACACACACACACACACACAGTCTCACAGATTAGAAAGCGTATGTGTGTATAAAAACAACAACGAACAAACAAACAAAAAAACAAAGCAAAGAAAAGTCCCACGTGAGCTAACAAATACAGGACCAGGAAGAAGAAGAAGAAGAAGAAGAAGAAGAAGAAGAAGAAGAAGAAGAAGAAGAATCAGCAGCAGAATAATAAATAACAAATTAAAAGGTTCATTAAGATTAACTCATCAATGCCGCAGCCGTTTTCTAGAACTCTGATTGAATGTTCGTCAAACTTGACGTCGGCCCACTGAGCATTACCAGTGGCGAAGAGCGTCTTATACACGTTGCTTTTTTGTTGCTTTTTTTTCCCCTTTGACGAATTTGTTCCTGTGTTGATTCCCTCACTCGGTATCTACGCACGTCCACTTCTGTCTCTGTCTCTGTCTCGCCCTGTGTCTCTTTCTCTGTTTGGCTGTCTGTCTGTCTCTCTCTGTTTCTCTTTGTCTCTCAAATATATATATATATATATATATATATATATATATATATATATATATATATATATATATATATCCCATCCCTCCTCCTTTCTCTCTCCTCCCATATATACATATATATATCCCATCCCTCCCTCTTTCTCTCTCATATATATATATATATAATATTTTTTTAAATATAAAAAAAATAATTAAATATTAAACCCCCCCCCCCCCCCCCCAAAAAAAATAATTAAATAATTAATATAATAATATAAAAATATTTTAAAATATAAATATATAAATATATATATTATAATATTAAAATTAAAAATAAAAAATACACCAAAAAAAAGAAAATTAAATTTTAAAATTTTAAAATTAAAAATTAAGTATGTTGTGTGGTGTGTAGTAGGGTTGTGTGTGGTGTGGTTTGGGGGGTGGTGTGTGTTGTGTGTGTTGGTGTGTGGTGTTGTGTGTTGTTTTTGGTTGGGTGTGGTGATAGGGGGAAAAGGGGTGCAACACTCGAAACAAAACAAAAAAAAAGGGGGGGGGGGGGGGGGGGCAGAAAAAAAGACAACTTAAACGAAAACACAGCCCGCTTTAATTCCCTGCGTGTGTCGGCTGTCAACAATTTCACTGAACCACCACCACACACCACACCACACACACCACACACACACACACACACAACACACAACACACCACACACACACACATTCCAAACACAAAACAAAACCCCCCACCCCACAACCCCCCCCCCCCCAACAAAACCCCCACACACACACACACACAACCCCAACACAAACACAACCACCACCACCCCCCCCCAAAACCCCCCCCCCCCCCCAACACAAAACACACCACACACACCCCCCCAAACACACACACACAACACATTCCCCGAATTAAACACGTGTTTCCCATATCCCCATTTGCTCCCATTTCGTCTCCTGTTTTCCCCCTTTTCTGCCCTGTCTCTGCTCTTTGTCTCTGTCTCTCCTCTTCTCTTCTCTGCTCTCTCTCTCTCTCCCCAACCCAAAGGAGTTAGAAATATTACAAAATTTTTTTCATTGATAAAGTATTTTGTTCATACCTAGCAATTGTATTTGCTTTTTTTGTGTTACCGAAAAGGTTAGGATGACTTCTCCCTTTATTGAAGTCGAATTTTCCCCTCCCTCTCTCCCCCTCTCTCTTTTCCTCCCTCTCTCTCCCCCTTTCTCTCTTTTTCCTCTCTCCTCTCTCCTCCCCTCTCCCTCTCCCCCCTTCTCTTTTTCCCCCTTTTTTTCATATGCACCTGCATGTTGTTCGTAGGGGGAGGGGGGGGGTAAATGGGACAAAGGGGAAATTCACCACTTGAGTTAAAACCTTTAAACTTTTTTTAAATTGATGGGATTGGGGCCCCCTGTCGGGTGAAATTGTTTGGATGTTCTAGAAAGTAATGTTTTGGAAGAAGACAAATAATATGCATGAACCCTTTTTTTTTTTTTTTTGGGGGTGGGGGAGGGGGGGGGGGGGGGGTTTATGTTTGTGTTGTCTGTGTGTTTTTTCTGGGTATTTCCAAGTTTTTTTTTCGAATATTTCAAGTGTTAGGCACACACGTGCGCGCGCGCGCGCGGGCACAACTCACACAACACCCACGCTCACCCCCCACAACACAACACACACCACACACACACAACACAACACACCACACACACACACACACAACCAACACACTCAAAATCACATACACACACACAAAACACAAACAAAAAAAGACACACACCACACACACACAAAAACCAAACCCCTGTTTCTCCTCCTGTCTTCTCTGTCTTGCTCCCCTTCTCTTCTTTTCTTGTTTTGTGTGTCCTCTCTCTCATTTCCCCCCCTATCCCCCCCGTGAACGTGGACGTGGGAAACAACCTTTCGGACAAATGGGGGAAAGTATTTTGACACTGGGTAACAAGTGTGAGAATCAAGAAATTTTGGGTAATGGAACAT
>NC_134890.1:17452995-17467995 GCF_041734735.1 Babylonia areolata
AGAGAGACAGAGACAGAGAGACAGACAGACAGACAGATGGACAGACAGACAGACAGATGGACAGACAGACAGATGGACAGACAGACAGACAGACAGATGGACAGACAGACAGACAGATGGACAGACAGACAGACAGATGGACAGACACACAGACAGATGGACAGACAGACAGACAGATGGACAGACAGACAGATGGACAGACAGACAGACAGAAAGAGTGGGGGCAGACAGACAGACAGATAGACAAACAGACAAATATATACCTAGGTTGGTATATAGAGGAACGGGCATGAAGAGGGAGAGAGACAGAGACAGAGAGACAGACAGACAGATAGACAGACAGACAGATGGACAGACAGACAGACAGACAGAGAGAGCGGGGGCAGACAGACAGACAGATAGACAAACAGACAAATATATACCGAGATGAACATACAGAGGAACGGGCAGGGAGAGAGGTTGGGAGACGGAGAGAGAGAGACAGAGATGGATTCGGAATCGGATTCTGATAATTTATTCATAAAGGCCATTGTCCCTCATGAAGGGTGTAGTATACAACATTATCTAACATACAAGTGCACAAGGTGAAACAATCATCAAAGGAATTATGATTTCATAATGGATCGTAACTGAAATGTTTTGATTAAGGAAATGGACAAATTCTTTACAACGCTTTCGCCGAAAGTGATTTGGAAACTTAAAACACTTTCACGGAATATACTGGTCTTTTGACTTATTAAAAGCTGGACAACATAAAATATGGTGCAACCCATTTTCATCCCCACTTCTTCACATAGGGCAATTTAACTCATCCTCAGTATTAACATTATTTACTGCTGTGTGCACATGTCAAATGACTGGTATAATGACAGGCCCGGCGCTTCCTTTTTGAGGAAGTGTCTGGGTTTGTTCCAATGTACCTTTTATTTACCTGTGTGCTAGCTGAATCGGTAGCGTAAGCAGCACTGACTTGAAGTTGTGCACCTTGTGAATGGAGAGAGTTACCACTCTTTACTATTTGTTAATTATTTCATCTCCTGAGCTCATTATTTGTAAACATCCTCAGTATGGTTTCTATAACGATAATAATGTTGAGCAATTTCTGATATACCTAATTTAAATCTTGCCATTATGAATTTTGAACGTTTGTCTGATCTAATTTGAAAATTCTGAGACAGTTATGGAAAGAAAGAGAGGGAGAGAGACAGAGACAGGAACAGACAGAGACAGAGAAGACACAGAGAGAGACAGAGACAAGCAGATAGGGAAAGAAGTAAAACCAGGGAGGGGTGGGGTGGAGGGGGGGGGGTGGAATCGGTGGATCGACTTTCTGTTCCTTGGAGATTGGTTCAACGGTCAATGATTTCACTTGGGAGTATGGAAATGTATTGCTTCTTACTGTGCCTGTATGTCTGTCTGTATCTGTTAATCTGTTTTTTCGTCTGCATGCCTGTTTGTCTGTCCCTTTCTCACTGACTCTCTCTGTCTCTCTGTCTCCCTATCTCTGTCTCTGTCTGCTCTCTCTGTCTCTCTCACTCTCTCTCTGGATATAGAAAGAATCATTCCTGTCACAAAGCTTTTGTAGGGAAATGGAACTTTTACATAAACAACGATATCTTAGTGGATCTGTTTTCTTTATTGATTTTGCAAATGCTTTTGACAGTATTGATCACAATCTACCTTCAAAACAGCTAATGCATGGCTTATTCCCTTGATTCTGTCGAAGTTATATGTTCCTTTCTCACCAATAGAAGACAATTCTAGAGGCTTTAGAATATCCCGTCTTTTGTTTCAGTTTGTTATGGAATTCCTCCGTGATCAGTGCTAGGGCCTGTTTTATTTTCAACACACACACACACACACACACACACACACACACATTCAGAATTTTTGCTGGTGACAACAAGATAGAAGAAACGCCAAAACATCAAATCTAAATTACTTGTATGTCAAGGTACTTGACAATGTTTTGGGAAAAGCTAATTCTTACAGATTACTCGGACTTATCATTGATAACAACCTGTCATTATCAAACCATGTTTCAGCTTCATGCAAACGGTTATAGAGAAAACTATATCAGCTCAGAGGAATTCATCCTTCCATTGATCAACATGTCCGCAATTTATTTTCCACGCAAACATTACACCTGACATTGACTATGCCTCAACTGCTGGGACTTAGCAAGTAAAAGAAATGGTTGAAGCCTCTCACAAACATATACATACATTCTCTCAATTATTTTTTCAAACCTTTTATTCAAGCTAATGATTACAAAGAACTAAATATTCTTTGTAAGGGTATTTTATGAACAAAATTAAGAAGACATTAGACGAAAATCTCCAGAAAAAAAAAAAAAAATGTTCGAAACAAACGTTTCGCTGACAAGACTTCTTAGTCATCTCTCTCGTATTGCGATGGTAATATAAGAAATGAAAATTCCGAGAAAAAAAAAAAAATCTTAATTGGTATCATTCAAAAGACACGTATAAAAAATATCTAGTGGAAAAATGGCATTCCTTCGTATATGCCATATCATGCTTGAGCTTTCAGTAAGACGATCATCTTCTTCATATTTTGCTCTCAAACAATATGTGTTAACAGGAAAAAGAGGTCAAAAGTACACGTGTGTATTAGCGTGTGTGTATGTGAATGTGTTTATATATATATATATATATATATATATATATTTTTTTTTTTTTTTTTTTTTTTTTTTTTTTTAACGTGCCTATGCTGAATTGCATTTTTTTTTTTTTACTACGTCCAATTCAGCCTCTGGAAGATCTCTCTGGAACGGACGTGCAATACGGACAAAATGGAAGTTAATGTAAAATGCGTGTGTGTGTGTGTGTGTGTGTGTGTGTGTGTGTGTGTGTGTGTGTGTGTGTGTGTGTGTGTGTGTGTGTGTGTGTGTGTGTGTGTGTGTGTGTGTGTGTGTGTGTGTGTGCGCGTATGCGTGACTGTGTGTCTGTGCGTGCGAGCGATCGTATGTGTGAGCGTTTGTGTTTTTCCGTGTATACGTGTGTGCAAACGTGCATACGTGAGCTTACGTACGTGCGTGCGTGTGTTCGTGCCAACGTGTGTGTGTATGTGTGTTTGTTTGTTTGTTTGTACATGTGTGTTTGAGTGTGTGTGTGTGTGTGTGTGTGTGTGTGTGTGTGTGTGTGTGTGTGTGTGTGTGTGTGTGTGCGTGCGTGTGAATGCGTATGTGCATGTGTGTGTGTGGTTGTGCACGCGTAAAGGCAAGCGCAGACATGCGTGCAATTCCTTGTGTATTGAAAAAGAGCGAATTGAAAGATGGATTTCGAAAGTCCAGAAGATTAAACTTTGGAGTGTCCGTTATTAGACAATGCATCTTTGGCTGGAGGTCCTCTGTGCTGGCATATCAGCAAAAAAAAAAAAAAAAAAAAAAAAAGTACGCAAAAAGATCAACTTTCTTCTGTTAACTTTAGAAAAAAACTACTAACTTTTTTATTTTATTTCGATAATCTGTTTACTTTGTGCTCAGTCATAGATAACTTTCATGAATAACTTTCAATGTTAGCAGATTTAGGAAACACATTTTAGAGGCTTATACATCTTCTTTTTTTCTGTCAATAAAACGTCGCCTGACAAAGGCAGAAGATTAAGAATAGAGCCAGGTTTTTCATGATCATCATAAAAGTAGGCAAAAAGTGATAGTTTGTATAATGGAGAGAGAGAGAGAGAGAGAGAGAGAGAGAGAGAGAGAGAGAGAGAGAGAGACAGACAGACAGACAGACAGACAGACACAGAGAGACAGAGAAAGACAGAGAGACAGAGACAGAGGCAGAGACACAGAGACACACAAAGACACAGAGAGAGAGAGAGAGAGAGACACTTTGACACTTTGACATTTTTATTGTCATTACCTGTAATGGTCTATTGAGAGAGAGAGAGAGAGAGAGAGAGAGAGAGAGAGAGAGAGAGAGAGAGAGAGAGAGAGAGAGAGAGAGAGAGAGAGAGAAGATGAAGATGAAGAAGTGACTCATTAAAATGTATACCGTGTGCACAACCTCTCATTTGAAGATGATACCTTCCTGAGTTGTCAAAGCTTTCAACTTATATAACATATAATAAAACATTTGACCTTTTTGATGGATAATTATGCTATGGCTGCTAAGAAGTTGATACATAATCGGCATTACAGTTCAAAGCGGTCAAAACACATTATCACTTATTGTAATACGTTTCGCTCATAAAAACACAAAACTGTCTTCGAAATATTCTGTGACTACTCGATGAACTGTTACTAGATTCCAAAATGGTGTGAGTGTTTGGATAATGATTTATAAATGAAATGGAAACATATTCTGAGCGCACTGGCTCGAATCACGGCTCAGCCGCCGATAGTTTCTCCCCCTCCACTACATCTTGACTGGTGGTCTAGACGCTAGTCATTCGGATGAGACGATAAACCGAGGTCCCGTGTGCAGCATGCATTTAGCGCACGTAAAAGAACCCACGGCAACAAAAGGGTTGTTCCTGGCAAAATTCTGTAGAAATATCCACTTCGATAGGAAAAACAAATAAAACTGCAGGCAGGAAAAAAAAAAGAAAAAAAAGGTGGCTCTTTAGTATAGCGACGCGCTCTCCCTGGGGAGAACAGCCCGAATTTCACTCAGAGAAATATGTTGTGATAAAAAGAAATACAAATACAAGTATTTTACAACATACTTCTCCAATAGAAGGACGTGAAACTAGACTGGCTTCTTCAATGAATGTATCACAAAATGAATGCAACAAACGCAACGCCATCAACAATAAAAACGACGAAACATATGGTGTCTGCGAAAAGAAAATAAATAATCGAATAAGATATTTAATATTACATGTATTTCCGGGGGGAAAATGATGTGGTGCAGAATGTAAAGTTTCTCCCAGAAAATGAAATATATATATATATATATATATATATATATATATATATATATATATATATATATATATATATATATATATATATATCATCTATGCAGAAATGATGACTCGCAGATGAAAAAACAACAACAAAAAAAAAAAAAAACCAAAAAAACACAACAACCCTTTTTGTTCACTGAAAAGAAATTGCTGCTTTTTGGCGCGTTGCTGAGATCACATCTCGAAGAAGAGAGTTGCGGATTTTATTTTGTTTTATTTCATTCACTTCTATTTCATTTTAATCTATTTCATTCTTTTTTTTTTATGTTTCATTTTGTTTATATGGCTTAGTTTCGCTCATTTTGGATTTACAACGTTTTGAAATAATGGTTTCAAGTAAACTGAGAACGCGGGGGTGGGGTTGGGGGGTGGGGGGGTGGTGGGGGGTAGCTATATATAAAAAAACAACAACAACCAGATGAATAAATATGTATAGCTTGGCATCGTCTTGCCACCCAGACCTCAAACGAATGGCTTTCGTCTTCGTCTTCGTCTCCTTCTCCTTCTTCTGCAGGCACGTAGCTTATTTGTTGATCCAATCTATTGACGATGTCTTATTTCTTTGTTTTATTTTGAAATGGAAAGTTAACACTTCTTTTTTTTTTCTTAAATATTTTCTTTATTTTTTTTCCTTCCCTAGATAGGCCCCAACGGGCGTCACAACTGCTGGACAAGAAAGACAAAGCCATTCGTTGCTAACTGATAAAAAAATAAGAAGAAAAAAAAGAAGAGTTGAATCGTTCTAAACATGTAAGCGCTAAACGGACAAAATCATCATCACCACCCTCCTCCTGCTAGATCCTCGTTCTCCTCCTTCTTATCATCATCATCATCATCATCATCATCATCATCATCATCATCATCATCATCATCATCATCATTGTCATCATCGTTGTCCTCCTCCTCCTCCTCCTTCTTAGCAACATCATGATCATCATCATCATCATCATCATCATCATCATCATCATCATCATCATCATCATCATCATCATCATCTTTATCTTCTTTTTCATCGTCATCATCGTTGTCCTCCTCCTCCTCCTTATCATCATCATCATCATCATCATCATCATCATCATCATCATCATCATCATCATCATCATCATCTTTAGCTTCCTTTTCATTGTCGTCATCGTTCTCACCCTCCTCCTCCTCCTCCTCCTTATCATCATCTTTATCTTCTTTTTCATCGACATCAGCGTTGTCATCCTCCTCCTCCTTATCATCATCATCATCATCATCATCATCATCATCATCATCATCATCATCATCATCATCACCATCTCTATCTTCGTTTTCATTGTCATCATCGTTGTCATCCTCCTCCTTCTCCTCCTCCTCCTTATCATCATCACCATGATCATGATCACGATCACCATCATCATCACCATCTTTATCTTCGTTTTCATTGTCATCATCGTTGTCATCCTCCTCCTTCTTCTTCCTTTTCTCTGACTCTCTCTCTCTCTCTCTCTCTCTCTCTCTCTCTCTCTCTCTCTCTCTCTCTCTCTCTCTCTCTCTCTCTCTCTCTCTCTCTCTCTCTCTCCACACACACACACACACACACACACACACACACACACACACACACCTCCCTTCTATCCATCTCTCTTTCTATCTCTGTCTGCCTGTCTGGGTGCCTTTCTCTTTCTTTCTTTGTCTCCGTCTCCCTATGTCAATCTGTCTGTCTGTCTGTCTGTCTGTCTGTCTGTCTGTGTGTGCCTGCCTGTCTCTCTTTATCTTTTCCAGTCGTACTCGAAGCGTGCTTGCAAGCCAGTTTGGAAATTGTCCGGAAATTGACAGGAGAAACACAAAACAACATAACAAAACAACGTACACATAATATATAAAGCAGATGAGAGAGAGAGAGAGAGAGAGAGAGAGAGAGAGAGAGAGAAAGAGAGAAGAAGAAAAGAGATAGAGGGGGGAGAAGGAGACGGAACTGTGAACATTTATGTTCATCGTTCTAAAAAAAAAAAAAAAAAAAAAAAAAATATAAAAAAATAATAATAATTACAAAACAAATTAAAAAAAAAAATGATTGATAGGTCTATGAGTTGAGAGGATTCATTGCAATACTTAGAGATTAGAGGAAAACAAACAAACAAAAAACCAAACTCAAAACAGAGTTCAACAGGAGAGGAGAGGAAGGGGAGAGAGAAGGGGGTAAGTAGAGAGAGGGAGATAGAGGGGGATACAGAGTACAGAGAGAGGAGGGGTTAGAGAAATAGATAGATAGAGAGGAGCAGGGAAACGGGAGAGAGAAACACACACACACAGAGGGGGGGGGGGGGGGGGGTAAGTAGAAAGAGGGAGATGGAGAGGGACAGAGAGCACGGGGAGATAGGAGGGATTAGAGAGAGATTGATCTCTAGAGATTGACAGAGAGCACAGGGAGATATGAGGGATTAGAGAGAGAGAGATTGATCTCTAGAGAGGGACAGAGAGCACCGGGAGATAGGAGGGATTAGAGAGAGAGATTGATCTCTAGAGATTGACAGAGAGCACAGGGAGATAGGAGGGATTAGAGAGAGATTGATCTCTAGAGATTGACAGAGAGCACAGGGAGATATGAGGGATTAGAGAGAGAGAGATTGATCTCTAGAGAGGGACAGAGAGCACCGGGAGATAGGAGGGATCAGAGAGGGAGATTGATCTCTAAAGAGGGACAGAGAGCAAGGGGAGACAGGAGGGATTAGAGAGAGAGAGATTGATCTCTAGAGAGGGACAGAGAGCACGGGGAGATAGGAGGGATCAGAGAGGGAGATTGATCTCTAGAGAGGGACAGAGAGCAAGGGGAGATAGGAGGGATCAGAGAGAGAGAGATTGATCTCTAGAGAGGGGCAGGGAGCACGGGGAGATATGATAGGAGGGATTAGAGAGAGAGATTGATCTCTAAAGAGGGACAGAGAGCACGGGGAGATAGGAGGGATTAGAGAGAGAGATTGATCTCTAGAGAGGGACAGAGAGCACGGGGAGATAGGAGGGATCAGAGAGAGAGAGAGATTGATCTCTAGAGAGGGGCAGAGAGCACAGGGAGATAGGAGGGATAGGAGAGAGAGATTGATCTCTAGAGAGGGACAGAGAGCACAGGGAGATAGGAGGGATTAGAGGGAGAGATTGATCTCTAGAGAGGGGCAGGGAGCACGGGGAGATATGATAGGAGGGATTAGAGAGAGAGATTGATCTCTAAAGAGGGACAGAGAGCACGGGGACATAGGAGGGATTAGAGAGAGAAATTGATCTCTAGAGAGGGACATAGAGCACGGGGAGATAGGAGGGATTAGAGAGAGAGATTGATCTCTAAAGAGGGACAGAGAGCACGGGGACATAGGAGGGATTAGAGAGAGATTGATCTCTAGAGAGGGACAGAGAGCACGGGGAGATATGAGGGATTAGAGAGAGAGATTGATCTCTAGAGAGGAACAGAGAGCACAGGGAGATAGGAGGGATTAGAGAGAGACTGATCTCTAGAGAGGGACAGAGAGCACGGGGAGATAGGAGGGATTAGAGAGAGAGATTGATCTCTAGAGAGGGACAGAGAGCACGGGGAGATAGGAGGGATCAGAGAGGGAGATTGATCTCTAGAGAGGGACAGAGAGCAAGGGGAGATAGGAGGGATCAGAGAGAGAGAGATTGATCTCTAGAGAGGGGCAGGGAGCACGGGGAGATATGATAGGAGGGATTAGAGAGAGAGATTGATCTCTAAAGAGGGACAGAGAGCACGGGGAGATAGGAGGGATTAGAGAGAGAGATTGATCTCTAGAGAGGAACAGAGAGCACGGGGAGATAGGAGGGATCAGAGAGAGGGAGAGATTGATCTCTAGAGAGGGGCAGAGAGCACAGGGAGATAGGAGGGATAGGAGAGAGAGATTGATCTCTAGAGAGGGACAGAGAGCACAGGGAGATAGGAGGGATTAGAGGGAGAGATTGATCTCTAGAGAGGGGCAGGGAGCACGGGGAGATATGATAGGAGGGATTAGAGAGAGAGATTGATCTCTAAAGAGGGACAGAGAGCACGGGGACATAGGAGGGCTTAGAGAGAGACTGATCTCTAGAGAGGGACAGAGAGCACGGGGAGATAGGAGGGATTAGAGAGAGATTGATCCCTAGAGATTGACAGAGAGCACAGGGAGATATGAGGGATTAGAGAGAGAGATTGATCTCTAGAGAGGGACAGAGAGCATGGGGAGATAGGAGGGATTAGAGAGAGAGATTGATCTCTAGAGAGGGACAGAGAGCATGGGGAGATAGGAGGGATTAGAGAGAGATTGATCCCTAGAGATTGACAGAGAGCACAGGGAGATATGAGGGATTAGAGAGAGAGAGATTGATCTCTAGAGAGGGACAGAGAGCACGGGGAGATAGGAGGGATTAGAGAGAGATTGATCTCTAGAGATTGACAGAGAGCACAGGGAGATATGAGGGATTAGAGAGAGAGATTGATCTCTAGAGAGGGACAGAGAGCACGTGGAGATAGGGGGGATTAGAGAGAGAGATTGATCTCTAGAGAGGGACAGAGAGCACATGGAGATAGGAGGGATTAGAGAGAGAGATTGATCTCTAGAGAGGGACAGAGAGCACAGGGAGATAGGAGGGATTAGAGAGAGAGATTGATCTCTAGAGAGGGACAGAGAGCACGGGGAGATAGGAGGGATTAGAGAGAGAGATTGATCTCTAGAGAGGGACAGAGAGCACGGGGAGATAGGAGGGATTAGAGAGAGAGATTGATCTCTAGAGAGGGACAGAGCACGGGGAGATAGGAGGGATTAGAGAGAGAGATTGATCTCTAGAGAGGGACAGAGAGCACGGGGAGATAGGAGGGATTAGAGAGAGAGATTGATCTCTAGAGAGGGACAGAGAGCACGGGGAGATAGGAGGGATTGGAGGAGAGATTGATCTCTAGAGAGGGACAGAGAGCACGGGGAGATAGGAGGGATTAGAGAGAGAGATTGATCTCTAGAGAGGGACAGAGAGCACGGGGAGATAGGAGGGATTAGAGGGAGAGAGATTGATCTCTAGAGAGGGACAGAGAGCACGGGGAGATAGGAGGGATTAGAGAGAGAGATTGATCTCTAGAGAGGGGCAGAGAGCACAGGGAGATAGGAGGGATTAGAGAGAGAGATTGATCTCTAGAGAGGGACAGAGAGCACGGGGAGATAGGAGGGATTGGAGGAGAGATTGATCTCTAGAGAGGGACAGAGAGCACGGGGAGATAGGAGGGATTAGAGAGAGAGATTGATATCTAGAGAGGGGCAGAGAGCACGGGGAGATATGATAGGAGGGATTAGAGAGAGAGATTGATATCTAGAGAGGGGCAGAGAGCACGGGGAGATATGATAGGAGGGATTAGAGAGAGAGATTGATATCTAGAGAGGGGCAGAGAGCACGGGGAGATATGATAGGAGGGATTAGAGAGAGAGATTGATCTCTAGAGAGGGACAGAGAGCACGGGGAGATAGGAGGGATTAGAGAGAGAGATTGATCTCTAGAGAGGGACAGAGAGCACGGGGAGATAGGAGGGATTAGAGAGAGATTGATCTCTAGAGATTGACAGAGAGCACAGGGAAATAGGAGGGATTAGAGAGAGAGATTGATCTCTAGAGAAGGGCAGGGAGCACAGGGAGATAGGAGGGATTAGAGAGAGAGATTGATCTCTAGAGAGGGGCAGAGAGCACGGGGAGATATGATAGGAGGGATTAGAGAGAGAGACTGATCTCTAGAGAGGGACAGAGAGCACGAGGAGATAGGAGGGATTAGAGAGAGATTGATCTCTAGAGATTGACAGAGAGCACAGGGAGATAGGAGGGATTAGAGAGAGAGATTGATCTCTAGAGAGGGACAGAGAGCACGTGGAGATAGGGGGGATTAGAGAGAGAGATTGATCTCTAGAGATTGACAGAGAGCACATGGAGATAGGAGGGATTAGAGAGAGATTGATCTCTAGAGATTGACAGAGAGCACAGGGAGATAGGAGGGATTAGAGAGAGAGATTGATCTCTAGAGAGGGACAGAGAGCACGGGGAGATAGGAGGGATTAGAGAGAGATTGATCTCTAGAGATTGACAGAGAGCACAGGGAGATAGGAGGGATTAGAGAGAGAGATTGATCTCTAGAGAGGGACATAGAGCACGTGGAGATAGGGGGGATTAGAGAGAGAGATTGATCTCTAGAGAGGAACAGAGAGCACATGGAGATAGGGATTAGAGAGAGAGATTGATCTCTAGAGAGGGACAGAGAGCAAGGGGAGATAGGAGGGATTAGAGAGAGAGAGAGAGAGAGAGAGAGAGAGAGAGAGAGAGAGAGAGAGAGAGAGAGAGAGAGAGAGAGAGAGAGAGAGAGATTGATCTCTAGAGAGGGGCAGAGAGCACGGGGAGATAGGAGGGATTAGAGAGAGATTGATCTCTAGAGAGGGACAGAGATCACGGGGAGATAGGAGGGATTAGAGAGAGAGATTGATCTCTAGAGAGGGACAGAGAGCACGGGGAGATAGGAGGGATTAGAGAGAGATTGATCTCTAGAGAGGGACAGAGAGCACATGGAGATAGGAGGGATTAGAGAGAGAGAGAGAGATTGATCTCTAGAGAGGGACAGAGATCACAGGGAGAGAGAGAGGGGTGGTGGTGGAAGAAATAAGAGATGGAAAGAGAGAGAGAGACAGAGAATCAAAGGAGAGACAGAGATGCAGAGAAATAACAGAGATGCACACACACACACACACACACACACACACACACACACACACACACACACACAAGCTGCCCGAGGGTGAGTAACATCTGGTATCAGGAACACAAGTGTATAACAGCGGGTAGACCATTGTGCCTGCGGGTAAATGTGTCCCTGTGGGTAATCTGCCTGAGGGCAAGTAATATCTGGTATTCAGGAACACAAGAGTCTAACAGCGGGGTCTACAAACCCAAACGCATTTTACCCTTTACTACCTGCCAAGGGTGATTGCACACGAAGTAGAGGTAAATATGGCGGATCCTTTGCTTTGAACAATGTTTATTCAAAGTAACAATAGAGCATAAGCGAATAAACACAAAATGCATGGGAGGGGCATCACACATGGCTTATTTTAGCTCTACCTAAAAATAAAACAAGTGACAAAAAAAAAAAAACAAAAAAAAAACAACTTTCGCAGACAAGTCAAAGGAAGTAAATGTAATCACATTGAAAAGTTTGAGGCAAAACAATGCATGCAAAGAAACTAGCATAAAACTAAAACTAGTAAAAGCATTCTTATGTTGATGGAGAACTGGCGTGCTTTGCGGATTGCACGTGTTTTTTCTAACTCTCTCTCGGCAATGTTCTCAACTGTAGTGGGGGTGAGAGGAGCATGCTCAGAAGGGAATCACCTGGACGTTTAATTACACGTGGGTCAGCTGTCTGGGTGTACTGCACGTATCTTGAGCACGAAGTGAATCTAACATCCAAGATAAACTGTACCCGTGGGTCCCTATAATGTCAAGGGTAACTTGCCTTAAGGCAAAAAAGTCTTGATTACGGTCCGTGATGGACACTGTGTGGTGAAAGCTGAGCTCACAATACACCATCATTATGAACCCCCCTCCCCACACACATACACACACACATCTCCCCCAGTTATACACCTGTTGTCATGGCAACAAGGTGAAAGACCCTGACAGCGCAAAAAAAAAAGAAGAAAAAAAAGAAAAAAAAAAGAAGAAAAGCCCTACAGGTTTCAGAAGAAAATGTTATTGAATTTCTTCCCTGTACAAAACAAAATGCCCATGGGGTATCTGTTTGAAAGGGGGGGGGGTGGGGGGGGGGGGGGGATGCGGGGAGGCATCTTCAATGCTGGCTAATGGTGCGTTCCATTCTGGACAAAAATGCATTGTTGTTTATTATCTGATGGAACGAACTTACAGATTCGGCCGCTGGGGGAAGATAATGAGTAGCTGATGCCTGCAGGACAAGGCCGGTGTTTAAACATGCAGGTGCTAAACGTCGACCTTTCTTTTCTCCATCTGACCACGGATCACCCAACCGTGTTTCGCTAGCGTCCGGAAATTGTCTGGAAACTGAATTCACTTCACAAAAGAAGGAGAAATGATGAAGGGAGAGAGAGGGAGAGAGAGGGAGAGACAGAGATACAGAGAGACAGACATGGACAGAGATATACAGAGAGGGAGACAGAAGGACGTGGAAAGATAGGGGCACAGAGTGAGAGAGAGAGAGAGACAGAGACAAAGATACAGCTAGAGATACAGACACGGACAGAGAGACACTGAGACGGAGACAGACGGACATGGAGAGATATGGACAGAGAGAGAGATATATATACAGAGATTCAGCTAGAGATACACAGACAGACATGGACAGAATGACACAGAGAGGGAGACAGATGGACATGGAGAGGTAGGGACACAGACAGAGATACAGATATACACAGAGGGACACAGACGGACACGAAGAGATAGGGACAGAGAGACGGAGACAGCCAGAGACAGAGAGACGGATAGACAGACAAAACAGAGAATCAGTCAGACAGACGGGCAGACAGTAAAATAGACAAGCACAGAGACAGGAAGTCAGGAGGGGAGAAAGAGAAAGCAATATTATGTAGACGGATACAGAGCAAAGCAAAAGGAGACGTGGACACTGGCAGGCAGAGAACCGTACAGTGAGGAACAGAGAGTACACAGGTAAAGATGCATACATACAGAGGTATTACACTGACGATGAAGGATGATCATGAAGATGGTGAGGTGGAGGAGGAGGAGGAGGAGGAGGAGGAGGAGCATGGCAAAGTAAAAACATCCAAATGTTCTTCCCTACAGTGAATCTTCGTTTCAATCTTCAGACAACACAACTGCTTCATCACTTGAACAGTTTCCACGCTACGAGTCTTTTTAGCCTTGAAATGTCCCTTACAATGACTGGACCACCACCCGATTAATTGAAAGATTTTGTCTGTCTGTCTGTCTGTCTCCCTGATGGAATCTACATGCAAGGTACAACTGAACATAAATGAGCGACTGGTGTATGATTCATGGGAGGAAGATGGCAGAATGGTTACGACGCTCAGCTTGCCAATACAGAAAGTTCGTGAGGATGTGGGTTCGGATCCCGCTCTCGCCCTTTCTCCCACGTTTGACTGGAAAATCAAACTGAGTGTTCAGTCATTCGGATGAGACGATAAACAGAGGTCCCGTGTGCAGGACACACTTGGGTTGGCGCACTGAAAAGAACCCATGACAACGAGACTGTTGTCCTACGGCAACATGTGGGAGAAACACACAATGCATAAGCATGCACTCAAGGCCTGACAAGGGGCGCTGAGTTATGCTGCTGATCGGGCATCTGCCTAGCAAATGTGATGTAGAGAATATTTGTATTTGTATTTGTATTTCTTTTTATCACAACAGATTTCTCTCCCCAGGGAGAGCGCGTCGCTACACTACAGCGCCACCCATTTTTTAATTTTTTTTTCCTGCGTGTAGTTTTATTTGTTTTTCCTATCGAAGTGGATTTTTCTACAGCATTTTGCCAGGAACAACCCTTTTGTTGCCGTGGGTTCTTTTACGTGCGCTAAATGCATACTGCACACGGGACCTCGGTATATCGTCTCATCCGAATGACTAGCGTCCAGACCACCACTCAAGGTCTAGTGGAAGGGGAGAAAATATCGGCGGTTGAACCGTGATTCGAACAAGCGCACTCAGATTCTCTCGCTTCCAAGGCGGACGCGTTACCTCTAGGCCATCACTCCACTTGTCCGAACAAAGGGACGCTTCCTTAATTAAGAAACTCGAAACTGAGATTGTACGATACAGGAAACAAAATGAAACAGAAAACAAACAAAAATTCGGTGGCATACCAACACGAAAATGCTTCTTGTGACGACATGTTTCAATTAACTGTTCAATACATTCAAAACCATTTGAAAAGTTCAGCTGGGTAATGTAAATTATGTAACGACGGGCGCAATAGCCGAATGGTTAAAGCGTTGGACTTTTAATCTGAGGGTCCCGGGTTCGAATCTCGGTGACGGCGCCTGGTGGAGATTTTTTCCGATTTCCCAGGTTAACATATGTG
>NC_134890.1:17502995-17505495 GCF_041734735.1 Babylonia areolata
AAAATATTAACTGAGCAACACAAGGAAAATTCTGATTTGAGGAAGGTATGATTTAAAAAACAAAAACAAAAAAAACAAAAAAAACAAACAAAAAAAACAACAAAAAAACAACATTTAACAAGTCAAGGTACCAAATTTCATTAATATCATTATCTCCAAAAAATATTCTAACGCGCGCACATACTCACATACGTTTCTCCCCCACCCTCTCTCTACATACATCCATGCATGCACACAAATGCCCATTATAATTCCCCTACCTCATTCCCCTGCCCACTCACACACACACACACACACACACACACACACACACACACATATTCACACTGTCTCTCACTCTTTCTCATCAAATTAAGGTTTCGTAATGTAATCAAGACGACATATTACCTGTTAGGGTCGAACAGTTCCACTAATTAGAATAATGGGAACTTTGCTCTACAAGTAAATCTGACGCTATCACCCAAAACGAAACACTACTTTGGATTAAATAAAACAGAGGGGAACCTCTGCAACAGAAAGGGGATGAAACAAATTAGAAAAACCGACCAATTGGATGGCTTTTAATTAGGTCAACTGCGGTTTTTGTCAGAGACCAACCATTTTCTTTGCTAGGGTGAAAAACGCTGGACATGACTAATGGAAGATTAAAGGCTGTAATCATATCATGAAGGGGTTTGAAATGTAAATGTGTATCTGGACATTCGAGCAAAAAATGTGGGATGTCAAGGGTCTTACCACAAATACATAGTGGTGACGGTTTCAAAAATCTGCATAACCATGCATTAGTTCTTAGCCTGTGTGTCAAGTTTCTTGTGGAAATTGATCCTGGGGGGTTCGTGCCTTTTCTTGTTGGAAGAGAGAGATCCCACCAAAGCTTCTTTTTTGAGTTTTCTAAGAACTGTTTCTGTCTGAAATTCCAGATATATGTTGAGAGAATAGTACAAGCTTCAGAAACAGAAATAGGAATATTGTGAGTGATTGAATCTGAATTGTTCGATGCCGCTTCCTTGGCACAAAAATCGGCCATTTCGTTGCCACGAAGATTAGAATGTCCAGGAACCCACAAGAGTGAAATGTCGGAGCCTCGCATAATTAACTGGTGGATTAAATACAAAATTTCGTACATAATATCTGCTCGTTCAGATGAAGATTGATTATTTAAAGCCATCAATGCTGATTTTGAATCAGACAGTATAAGGATTTTTGCAGGCACAAGAGGCATATCACTAAAAAAGGTGAAAGCCATCAGAATTGCAAACAATTCAGCAGTAAAAATTGAACAACCTTTAGTTAAGTGGAATCTCTTTTTAATGTTAAGCTCGGGGATTACAAAAGCGGCTCCAACTTCAGAGTTACTACTAATTGATCCATCTGTGAAAACACGGAGGTAATATTTGAAACGTGTATGAATTAGTTCTTTGGCCCGAGAGGCAATAATGAGTGGACTGTCACTCTTTTTTAATTGTCCATATGTAAAAATAATATTTGCTTGCTCAGTCAGCCAAGGCGGATGAAAACAATTCGGAATTTTCGCAATCTGGGAAAGAGGCAGACTGCAACTCTCAAAGACTGACTTAGTAAAATCGAACAAGGACGTGTATACAGCTTTGTTACGAATTTCTCTACAGATGTACGTTTCTTCATCAATTTCAGAGACAACCGAATTTGGAACAGCTCTAGCCCTTACCATGTAGTTACAGGCACATAATTTCCTGTGTTCAGGTAATGGCAAAACACCAGCTTCTTTGTACGTTTTGTCGATTGAAGCCCATCGCGGTAACCCAAGTGCAATCTTAAAAGCTAAGGAATCAATACTTGTCAGTTTATGAAGATCAGAGTTTGAAGCAGTGAAATAGATTTCCTGACCATATGATATAATTGAGCGGACTAGTCCCATTGCAGCATTGATCAGATTATTGCCACAATTTATAACAGGGATTCCAGAAAGCACACGTAATAGAGCGATTTTCTTCCTCGCTTTCTCAATAAGGTAGTTTATATGCTTAGTCCAAAAAAGTTTATAATGGAAGATAACACCGAGAAATTTCACCTGTTTATTCGGATATATGATAGTGTCATTTACCTGTATTTTAATAGCATCCCTACCTTCAAATTCAATCAACTTTTTAGTAAATATGACGAAAACAGTCTTTTCAGCAGACAGGAGAAAACCACTTTCCTTCATATATTCCACAATGTTGTCGATGGCATCTTGAAAATGCTTAATAATTTTATTTCGTTTTGATGTATTTTTTGTAATATTACAGTTTACATTCTTCCAGAGAGCTATGTCATCTGCATAAGCTACTAATGTGGCACCATTTGTGTTGATATTTTTCATATCATAAAGCATTAGTGAAAACAGAGTGGGAGAAATCACACTTCCCTGGGGAACACCCATATTGACGGACCTTGATCTGGATAATATACCCCCTAATCTCACCTGGAATGTCCTCTGGGATAAGAATGACTTAAGAAATTTTAGAAATCGACCTCCCAA
>NC_134890.1:17520495-17525495 GCF_041734735.1 Babylonia areolata
GAGAGGGAGGCTGAGAGAGAGAGAGAGAGAGAGAGAGAGAGAGAGAGAGAGAGAGAGAGGCTGAGAGGGACAGAGAGAGATTTACCACGTACTATTCAAGTGTTTTTGTTTATGTTTCTTAAAGAAATAATATTTTCTTTGTGGGATTATTGGAAATAATTATATGGCTGCATGTACATTTACTCTATTTTTTTTTACATTCAGTGCAAAGATTTTTCAGAACATTTGCAAATGTGAAAAACTATATAACCTTTCATAGTCAATAACAATGGATACGTATTACTGGAGGTTTTAAACCCATGAACAGATGGTTCTTTTATTTGATTCCCAACCTGACTAGTAGATACTCAACAGTTAAAAAAAGTAAAAAACATAAAAGTAAAGAAAAAAAAAGAGAAAAAAGCACGAAAAAAAGAGGGAAAAAAGAAGAAAGAAATGTGAACAACACAAATAAAGATGCAAATGCCCAGTACAGAGACGACGACACACGACGAACATAACAACACCGTATGAATCGTTGTCCTAAATAGATGCAAGTCACAAGCCGTGTTCTTGGAGCGCGCTCTAACTATATTATATAATTAGGGGAACGGGCAGGACCGCTGGAGATAAGGGAAGGAGGGAGTGAGGGAATGTCGTCTTCGGTGGGGTAACTTGTGGCCAGAACAGATGACCACCATGTGGGAGGGGGTGAGGCTCTCTCTGTGTGTGTGTGTGTGTGTGTGTGTGTGTGTGTGTGAGGGGGGGGAAGGGGGCGGTGGGGGGGGGGGGCGGTTGTTGGGGAGGCGGGGGCGAAAGGGCATTTACATGTCAGAAGGAGATCGCCATGGAAATGACAGTCAAAGCAGTCTGCGGACTCTAGACTGCAACAGAATACAGAGTGCTCATTTTTGGGGCGGAGAGGGTCTCTCCCCGAGGGTGGACCGAGGGTGGGGATGGAGGAAAATGTGATGAACTTGTGCAGCAGCTTCCGGTTTTTTTGTTTTTTTTTTTTTTTTCCGGGGAGGTCGGTGGGTGGGAGGAGGGAGCGGAGGGTGTGTGGGGGGGAGGGAGGGCGGTGAGGGGGTTGAGGGGTTGACTGAATAAGTGTTCGGTATTTTCAGTTTGTCGAAAAGAATCAGAAACATGTGAATGACAAAAATGCGTGCTGACAGGTATAGGAAACGTGATTGGCAGACACACACACACACACACCACACACACACACACACACACATACACATATGCATACGCACTCGCATGCTGCACACGCACTCACGCACGCACATACACATACACACGCACTCACGCACGCACATACACATACACACACAGACACACAAACACACACACACACACACACACACACACACACACACACACACACACACACACAATGAAATAGTTGAAATTAAACGATATATTCACAGACTGGATAAACCTGGTTATATGGAAGGCTTTAGATTGACACAAAACGAACACAAAACACGCATTCAGACCGCTGTCCCCGGACGACAAAAAATATGTTCAAATAAACCTTCAGGTGTCTTTGATGACAAAGAATTTCAAATCGAAATAAAAACAAAAGAAAAAAAAAAGATTGTTTCCATGACAAAGAAATTATCACTGCCACAACAACCACCACCACCACCACACACACACACACACACACACACACACACACACACACACACACACACACACACACACACACACACACACACACACACACACACACACAACAGTTCAACAGATGCACGTATATATAATTCCCTCTCAAAAAATTAAAAATGGTCAAGATCCATGTTTGTCATCTTTCTCCTTCCCCCGCAATCCATCAGGACTAGCGGAGCGAAGAATAAAGCACTGTGTGTTCTGTACATTGAAAGTCTATAGATTCCCTCGTCCATCATATCGATGCCGTCAGCACTGACATGCACACGCTGTCTGGACCATCCACTTTCTTGTCAGAAATATCCCAGGCGAGGGCACTCCATCACTTCGAGAACGCTTCCGTACCCAGTGTGGTAACGTTTTGCAGGGAGACGGTGGTGGGAAGGAGTAGTAGTGGAACATGGATGTTGCCTGCTTCATTGGCAACTTTGTGCTGGTGTATGAGGCATGTTACCAAGGCTGACCGGTTTTTACTGTCTGGAAATGAGAGGAAAAATGCCCCCTAAAACGGAATATGGCTGCCTAAATGGTTGTGTAAAATTGGTCATACACGTAAAGGCCCACTCATGTACACACAAGTGAACGTGGGAGTTGCAGCACACAAACGCAGAAAAAAGAAAGAAGAAGATAGGAAAAATGCTAGGGTATGGCTCATTTGTCTGTCTGTCTCTCTCACACTGTTGCTTTTTTTATTTTATTTTTTTATATTTTTTTTAGTGATAATCAATTACCAGTGACATAATCGTGACCAATGGCAAAGAGATAATCAATCGACAATAACAAAGTGACGATGAATTACCGATGACAAAATGATGGCACTAAATTACCGATGTGAAAGTGATGACAATAAATCACCAACGACACATTGATGACAAATTACCAGCGACAAAACGATCGAGGAAAAAGAGACGATCAATCAATAATGGCAAAGTGGAGGTCAACAACCGAAGACAAACTGATGATCAATGACCAGTGACAAAGTCATGATCAATTTACTACGTCAAAGCGATTGATTAATCACCAGTGATGAACGGTCATCGGTGACAAAGTAACGAAGCAGGGAAGGGGTAAAACGGAGTTTCAGGCCTTCGACTTGCTTGGAGAACACGTGCTGAAGAAATTGATCAGACTCTGGAGAATTTATTAGAATCATCATTTGAATGTTTCCACAGCTGGGGTAACGGGCCTGGTTTCCTGTTTTGCGTCCGGCAAGACTCGGCAGCCAGTTCAGCTGTTTTTTTTCATAACCTGTAATTTCAAAGGCTTTTTTGCTGTTGTTGTTGTTGTTGTTGTTTGCTTTTACTTGTTTGGATCCTGTTTATGGGTGGTATTATTTTGTGTGACGTCTTGACACGTCCTTGAAACTGAAATCTGAAATCTCAGTCGCCATCTTCGGCTAAGCTTAGTTCGTTTTTGTTTTTGTTTTTCTCTTCTTTTTTGGGAGGATGTGGGGGGTTGGGGGGGGGGGGGCGTTTTGCTGTCTGTCTCTAGCTCTCTGCTCCTGCTCATGACAGCACAATTCCTGTTTGTCTTTTTCTGCCATTGTCAACTTGCCAGATATCTGTGTGAAGCCAGGTATTTTATTTCAACAACCACTCGCCATATGGTGCCATACGGGTTGTGATGACATTCTCTTCAGGTGTTTTTTTTTTCTTGAACTGTTTGTTGTTTTGTTGTTGTTGTTGTTGTTGTTGTTTATTTGTTTATGAGTTAAAAGGACGAGCTGGCCTGCACAGCAGACGTTTAATGTGAGACTGTTTTCATGATGTGCTAGAAAGCTGGGAGAATAAGAGAAAAAGAAGGAGAGAGAGGGGGGTGAGGATAAGATAGAGAGAGAGGTGGAGGGAGGGAGAAATAGGGAAGGGGAGAAAAACAACAACAACACTAATTTACTCACTACTTGACAAACATGACGGCAAATCACGACCAGACTTCTAAAAAACCGTAACTCCCTTTATAATTATAACTCTTTTTCATTAAGACTCACCCCGACTCTGGTTATGTAAAGCAGATTTGTCGTAGTGATTGCACTGGTTCTTAGTGCTGCGGCCGTTGGATATACTTTGCATTTGGGAACTACCCCAACGCTGATAGTCCTAAAAATCCTCTTGGTCGAGAGAGTGGTTATGTAACTTGGGCAAGACACACTCCATAATAAATCAAATTCTAGTCCAGATAACTAACAGCAGTTGCCTCATTTGTCTGTCATACATTATGTATAGTGTACATGTTGTTTGAAATATATCTTTATTTTGATTTGTTTAATCTGTTTACCACTTTATTTGATATGTCTGTGTATTTTTTTATTTAGTGATTTTTTTTCGTAAGTTTTGGTGTTTGTTTTTTTGTTTTTTTTTTTTTTTTTTTTTTTTAATGATCTATTCGTCTAATCTTTTTATGTTATCCATCGATGTATCTGTGTATTTTCTCTCTATCTCTATATCTATCTACGTATGTGTGTGTGTGTGTGGGGGGGGGAGCGGGGATAAGACGTGTATGTGTTTTGTTTCTTTATAGTTTTGCTTGTTTGCTGTCTTGAACCTGGCGATTATATTAACGATCAAAACTCGACCAGAACGCAACAGAACCGTTACACTCCTGATATCATTGCCCATTGAATATTGGAAATGATCGGATAAGTTCGTGGTCATCAGCAGAAGAAGTATCCAGGCCTTTAAAGGAGATTCATGTCATCGCTCTGTGTGATTATCTGTGCAGACAGAGGTCAGGCCATAAACCAACCATGATTGGGATCGGCATTTTGGATCTTCCCTCAATTAATCACATTAATCATATTCCATAAATCTCGCTCTATCGCGCGCGTGCGCGCGCCCGTGTGTGTGTGTGTGTGTGTGTGTGTGTGTGTGTGTGTGTGTGTGTGTGTGTGTGTGTGTGTGTGTGTGTGTGTGTGTGTGTGTGTGTGTGTGTGTGTGTGTGTGTGTGTGTGTGTGTGTGTCTGTGTCTGTGGGCGCGCGCGCGCGTGTGTGTGTCTGTGGGCGCGCGCGCGCGTGAGTGTGTGTGTGCCTCTGTGTGTGTGAGTGTTGTGTTGCGTATTTCTGTATATGGGAGAAACAGAGAATGTGTGAATGTATGCATGTATGTACTGCGTGTGTGTGTGTGTGTGTGTGTGTATGTGTGTGTGTGTGTGTGTGTGTGTGTGTGTGTGTGTGTGTGTGTGTGTGTGTGTGTGTGTGTGTGTCGGACACACAGACACAGACACACACACAGACACACACACACACACACACACACACACACACACACACACACACACACACACACACACACAACCGAACACCGGGTTAAAACATAGACTCACTTTGTTTACACAAGTGAGTCAAAAAACC
>NC_134890.1:17545495-17552995 GCF_041734735.1 Babylonia areolata
GAGAGAGAGAGAGAGAGAGAGAGAGAGAGAGAGAGAGAGAGAGAGAGAGACAGAGACAGAGACAGAGACAGAGACAGAGACAGAGAGAGAGGAGCGGGGCAGTAAAAGAAACGGAGGAGAGAGAGAGAGACAGAGAGAGAGAGAGAGAGAGAGAGAGACAGAGACAGAGACAGAGAGAGAGAGAGAGGAGCGGGGCAGTAAAAGAAACGGAGGAGAGAGAGAGAGAGAGAGAGAGAGAGAGAGAGAGAGAGAGAGAGAGAGAGAGACAGAGACAGAGACAGAGACAGAGACAGAGAGAGAGAGACAGAGACAGAGACAGAGAGAGACAGAGAGGAGGGGTGAGAGAGAAAGAGGAGAGAGACAGGGGGCGGGGGGTGGGGTGTGTGTGTGTGGGGGGGGGGGGGGGGGGGGGGGGGGGGAGAGAAAAGAGATGAGTAAAGTAGAAAAAAAGGAACGGAACACTACATTCTACTGAGGAAATGACACAAGCGGAACAGAGAGAATCCATAAACGCTACACCACATCTGCTGCTAGGCAGATGCCTGACAGCAGCATGACCCAACGGGCTTAGTCAGGCTTTGGGTGACGCTGCTGGTCAGGCATCTGCTTGGCAGATGTGGTGTAGCGTATATGGATTTGTTCGAACGCAGTGACGCTTCCTTGAGCTAATGAAACTGAAACTGAAGTCACGCTTTGTGTGTATGCTTAAATATATGTATACCTATCAGACTTGGTTTCATTTTTTTTTTTTTTTTTTTTTTTTTTTTTTACATAAAATGTTACCAAAGGACAACACTCTCGTTGCCATGGGTTCTTTTTTTTTTTTTCAGTGCGCCAAGTGCGTGCTGCACACGGGGCCTCGGTTTATCGTCTCATCCGAATGACTAGACAAACGCTCAGTTTGATTTTTTCCAGTCAAACACTTGGGAGAAACGGGCGAGAGCGGGATTCGAACCCACACCCTCACGGACTCTCTGTATTGGCAGCTGAGCGTCTTAACCACTCTGCCCTCACCGTCCTCCTGTACAGAGAGCAAATGAGCAAGGAACACGAACATGAAACGAAACGAAACAAAGCAACACGGAAACAACTTAACAAAGATGACAATGGTGAAAACGGCCTGGAAAACAATCAGTCTTTGCTGCACTCATTACTTTTGTCTTGTCTGTGTTTATGTTCCTCCACCACCCCCAACCCCCACACCCAACAAGACAAAAAGAATGTATGTTTCTGTCTGTTTGTTTGTCTGTCTGTCTGTCTGTCTGTCTGTCTGCCTGTCTGCCTGTCTGTCTCAATTTCCCTCTCACTCTTCCTATTATGTATGTATCTATCAATCAATCAATCAATCAATCAATCAATCTATCTATCTATCTATCTATCTATCACGAATGAAACCAATGAATAGAGAGACAAAAACACTACCACCAACAACAACAACAACAACAACAACAAAAACAATCCAAAACAGCAGCTAAGAACAACTGCTTAATTTTCCATTAACAACGATCACCCCAAAAACAATAACAAACAAACAAAAAACAAAAACAAAAAAACAACAAAAAACCGTCCAGAATCCCCATCAAACTCCTCAAAATGCAAATCGCGGTTTCAGCTAAGCATGCAATTTTTCATTCTCCTCCTCCTCCTCCTCCCGCTCACCCTCCTCCTCCTCCTCCTCCTCCCTCTTCTTCTTCTTCTTCTTCTTCTTCTTCTTCTTCTTCTTCTTCTTCTTCTTCTCTTCCTCCTCCTCCCCCATCCTCCTTCTTCTTCTCCTCCCCCTCCTCCTCCTCCTTCTTTTTTCTTCTCCTTCTCATTCTTCTTCTTCTTTCTTCTTCTTCTTCCTCCTCCTTGTTCTTCTTCTTCTTCTTCGGCACTTCCTCCTCCTTCTCCTGATGGCATTCAATTTCTTCACCCTCCCTCAAGAAATGAACTTCTCTTTTTCAATTCCGAATACGTCTGTCTTTATGGTCCCTGTTCCCCTTACATTCCATCTTCTTTTTCTTTGTTTGTTTTGTTGTTGTTGTTGTGTTGTTGTTTTTTTCTTCTTTTTTTTTCTTTTTTTTTTCTTTTTTTTTTTTTTGGGGGGGGGGTTGGTTTTTGTTTTTGTTTTGTACGCTTATAGTTGACTTCATCAGGTTTTTGTGCCTTAAACATAATTAGTTGTAGTAGTAGTAGTAGTAGTAGTAGTAGTAGTAGTAGTAGTAGTAGTAGTAGTAGTTCCTTTTTTATGTATCTATTATTTATTTACTTTTTTTTTCTTTTTCCTGAAGGCCTGACTAAGCGCGTTGGGTTACGCTGTGCTGGTCAGTGCATCTGCTTGGCAGATGTGGTGTAGCGTATATGGATTGGACCAAACGCAGTGACGCCTCCTTGAGCTACTGATACTGATACTTTGTTGTTTTTTTCCCTCATGTTCATTTCACCTTCTTGGTTTTTCCACGCTCAGCACACGTATATAGTTTTGTTTTTTTTTTAACTTTTTATTTATTTATTTATTTATTTTTATCCCAAGCAATGGCTGGATGTAATCAAAAAATAAAAGAAAGGGTATGATATATACAGGATATGTTTTAGTTTCATTTCCAAGGAGATGTTAAGGAGTGCACGAGGATTCGCTTCATAATTATATATACACCAAACCCTGCTCTTGTGTGTGTGTGTGTATGTGTGTGTGTGTGTGTGTGGTGTGTGTGTGTGTGTGTGTGTGTGTGTGTGTGTGTGTGTGTGTGTGTGTGTGTGTGTGAGTGTGTTACACGCAAAAGAACCAGTCATGAATTCGACCGATCCATGAATCACATTCACACAAGTGAAGAATCAAGCATAATCATACACGCACCGGATAGCCAGGTATAGACAACTATCCAAAGCTGCCGTGTGTACCATATTGCAAAACACATTACTTTTGTGTGTGTGTGTGTGTGTGTGTGTGTGTGTGTGTGTGTGTGTGTGTGTGTGTGTGTGTGTGTGTGTGTGTGTGTGTGTGTGTGTGTGTGTGTGTGTGTGTGTGTTTCTTTTCTACAAATATGTTATAAGCATTATACGTATGCCTTGCACCAATTAGTATTAGAATAAAAAGCGCATCAGTGCTTATCTGTTAACCACGTTGATGAAGAATGTCTTGCCTTGCCTTGCCATGTTTCGGTTTGCCTCGTCTTGTCTTGCCTTGCCTTGCCTTGTCGTGCCTTGCCTTGCCTTGCCATGTTTCGCTTTGCCTTGCCTTGCCTTGTTTCGCTTTGCCTTGCTCTGTTTAGCTTTGCCTTGTTTTGTTTATCTTTGCCTTGTCTTGCCTTGCCTTGTCTTGTTTCGCTTTGTCTTGCCTTGCCTTGCCTTGCCTTGTTTCGGTTTGCCTTGCTTTGTTTCGCTTTGCCATGCCTTGTCTTGCCTTGTTTCGCTTTGCCTTGCCTTGCATTGTTTCGCTTTGCCTTGCTTTGTTTCGCTTTGCCTTGCCTTGCCTTGCTTTGTCTTGCCTTACCTTGCCTTGCTTTGTTTCGCTTTGCCTTGCCTTGCCTTGCTTTATTTCGCTTTGCCTTGCCTTGCTTTGCCTTGCCTTGTTTCGTTTTGCCTTGCCTTGTCTTTCCCTGTTTCGCTTTGCCTTGCCTTGCCTTGCCTTCTCTTGCCTTGCTTCGCTTTGCCTTGCCTTGTCCTGCCTTGTCTTGCCCTGTTTCGCCTTGCCTTGCCTTGGTTCACTTTGCCTCGCCTTGTTTCGACTTGCCTTGCTTTGTAATCGGTTTGCCTTGCCTTCTCTTGTCTTGTCTTGTCTTGTCTTGTTTCCATGTTCTTCATTAAGTTTTCTCTCAGGGTGTTTTTTTTACCCAGTCTCAGGCCTGTTCAGTCAGGGATGTTCATAATGATCATCCCCCCCCCCCCCCCCCCCCCCCATCTCTCTTCTGTCTGCCGCTCCTCTCTCTGGCTTGGCTGCCTTTTTTTGGCCTGGCAGAATGTATGACCTTGGCAAGCCTTGCTCATTGTGCGGTGTTTAGTTTGCTGTTTGTTTTTAGCTGAAATTCCTGATTTTCCAGGATCGATCGGAAATTGGCGCCAACGAACGGGGAGGAAAAACAACAACAACAACAACAACAACAACACTGGAACTAGATTATTGTTCCAAATTTCAGTGCAACTAGGTTGGAGATGTCGTGTGTGGTATGATATGGTGTGGTGCGTTGTGGTGTGGTTGTTGTTGGCGTCGTGTGGTGTGGTGTGGTGTGCTGTGGTGTGTTGTATTGCGGAAGGAATGTTGCGTTTTTGATGCGTTCCGTTGCATTTCATTGCATTTCACTGGAATGTACAGCAATGCACTGGAATGGAATGTATTGCACGGTGTCGTGCATTGCATAGTATATCTCATTGTATCGTACTGTATTGCACTGGGTTGTATAACATAGTACATAACTGTATTGCATTGTGTCGCATTACTCTCTTCTCACGACGGTGTTCTTTGAACGAAACCAGGGAGCTCTCTTCTACGGATAGCGTGTCGCCACAGTTCAGTGCCACCTTCTTCTTCTTCTGCGTTCACTCGTATGCACACGAGTGGGCGTTTACGTGTATGGCCGTTTTTACCTCGCCATGTAGGCAGCCATACTCCGTTTTCGGGGGTGTGCATGCTGGGTATGTTCTTGTTTCCATAACCCACCGAACGCTGACATGGATTACAGGATCTTTAACGAGCGTATTTGATCTTCTGCTTGCATATACACACGAAGGGGGTTCAGGCACTAGCAGGTCTGCACGTATGTTGACCTGGGAGATCGTAAAAATCTCCACCCTTTACCCACCAGGCGCCGTCACCGTGATTCGAACCCGGGATTGACAGTCCAACGCTTTAACCACTCCGCTATTGCGCCCGTGAAAAAGTGCCACCTTTTCGTGTTCTTTGTCCTATCAAAGTGAATTTGTTTCTCACGAATATTGCCATAGCCAAGAAGAATAAGAAGAAAGGATTGCTGCATTTTCTATTTGATTCTTTCGACTAGAAAAAAAAAAAAAAAAAAAGAAGAAAAAGAAGCAGAAAATGCATCCCCTATGCATTATGAATTTTTCAGCCAATGTCAATAAATTGTCAAAGTATTTAAAAACACCAGCTATAAAACAACAAAAACAACCAAACGACAGCTACAAAAGCAATTTAGTTGCGTGCTCTATTCACTAAACAACCACTGGTGACTGTAAAGATCAGACAGACAGATATGTAAAGGAGTACCTAACCTGCTCAAAACACAGTCAAACAGCGTGGCATTCTTCCAAGATCTTGACGACCCTGTCTTGCAGACAGACAGACAGACAGACTAGACGTGGATCAATACGCATCCGAGCACCAGCAAAAAAAAACCCAACAAAACAAACAAAAAAACAACAACAGCAACATCAAAGAACACATACAAAAAAATTAAAATAACGAAAAAGGAGAAGAAGAAGAAGAAGAAGAAGAAGAAGAAGAAGAAGAAGAAGAAGAAGAAGAAGAAGAAGAAGAAGAAGAAGAAGAAGAAGAAAAAGGGGTGGAGGGTGGGGGTTGGGGGTGGGGGTGGGAGGCACGGAACTTGTGTTTCCTCCCTTGAGCCAGGTGGCGCAATCTATCAGTGTTGCTTTCTTTCTGTATTTCCTTTTCGATTATTTCTTCTTCTTCTTCTTCTTCTTCTTCTTCTTCTTCTTCTTCTTCTTCTTCTTCTTCTTCTTCTTCTTCTTCTTCTTCTTCTTCTTCTTCTTCTTTTTTTTTTGTGTGTGTGTGTGATCTTTCTTTCTTTCGGGCCAATTTTCATTCTTCCTCTATTTGTTCTTTCTTGTCTTTCTTTCCCGCTCTGTCTCTGTCGCCCGCCCCCCCTCCCCACCCCAGCAACCCCATCCCCACCCCCACCCCTCCCTCTGCTCCCCACTTTCATTGATGAGGTGTTTCTGTTATTAGCATTCCATGACAAAAATGAATACACACACACACACACACACACACACACACACACACACACACACACACACACACACACACACACACACACACACACACACACACACACACACACACACACACACACACACACACACACACATACATACAAACAAACATCCATCCATCCATACATACATGCATACATTCATACATACATACACACACAGTACACCCAAAAATGAATAAATGAATCAAACAATCAATCAATTAATCAATAAGTAAATACATAATAAAGACATATACAGACATGGAGTATTGCAGGTATCGATTTTCGGGCCAAATTTCGTTCTCGCATTATACCAGCGAGTTGCCTTTAGAAATAAACTGGAGAAAGAAAGAAAGAGAGACAGAGACAGACACAGACAGACAGACAGAGGCGACACCCAGAGACAGACAGAGAGAGCCTAATACACAGACAGAGAAAGAAAGAAAGAAAGAGAGACAGAGACAGACAGACAGACAGACAGACAGACAGACGGCGACAGCCAGAGACAGACAGAGAGAGCCTAATACGCAGACAGAGAAAGAAAGAGAGACAGAGACAGACAGACAGACGGCGACAGCCACAGACAGAGAGACAGAGATAACCTAATACACAGACAGAGAAAGAAAGAACGAAAGAGAGACAGAGACAGACAGACAGACAGACAGACGGCGACAGCCAGAGACAGCCAGAGAGAGCCTAATACGCAGACAGAGAAAGAAAGAGAGACAGAGACAGACAGACAGACAGACGGCGACAGCCAGAGACAGACAGAGAGAGCCTAATACACAGACAGAGAAAGAAAGAGAGACAGAGACAGACAGGCAGACGGCGACAGCCAGAGACAGACAGAGAGAGCCTAATACGCAGACAGAGAAAGAAAGAGAGACAGAGACAGACACAGACAGACAGACGGCGACAGCCACAGACAGAGAGACAGAGAGAACCTAATACACAGACAGAGAAAGAAAGAACGAAAGAGAGACAGAGACATACAGACAGACAGACGGCGACAGCCAGAGACAGACAGAGAGAGCCTAATACGCAGACAGAGAAAGAAAGAGAGACAGAGACAGACAGACAGACAGACAGACGGCGACAGCCGCAGACAGAGAGACAGAGAGAACCTAATACACAGACAGAGAAAGAAAGAACGAAAGAGAGACAGAGACAGACAGACAGACAGACAGACGGCGACAGCCAGAGACAGCCAGAGAGAGCCTAATACGCAGACAGAGAAAGAAAGAGAGACAGAGACAGACAGACAGACAGACGGCGACAGCCAGAGACAGACAGAGAGAGCCTAATACACAGACAGAGAAAGAAAGAGAGACAGAGACAGACAGACAGACGGCGACAGCCAGAGACAGACAGAGAGAGCCTAATACGCAGACAGAGAAAGAAAGAGAGACAGAGACAGACAGACAGACGGCGACAGCCACAGACAGAGAGACAGAGATAACCTAATACACAGACAGAGAAAGAAAGAACGAAAGAGAGACAGAGACAGACAGACAGACAGACAGACGGCGACAGCCAGAGACAGCCAGAGAGAGCGAAAGAGAGACAGAGA